>NC_058132.1:294406642-294444213 GCF_016433145.1 Gracilinanus agilis
TATATATATATAAAATAGGAAAAAGAAACAGAAAAAAAGAACTGGATTCAAACCCTGCCTCTTATATACTTACCAGCTGTGTGATCCTGGGCAAGTCATTTAATCTCTTTGTGGCTCTGTTTCACATTTATAAAATGGAGATAACAATAGCAACTGCCTCATAGAGTTGTGAGGATCAAATGAGTCAACACATATAAAGCATTTTGTAAGCCTTAATGTGATATATGTAAATGCTAGTTATATTACTATTATTGTTATTATTATTTTTAAATTAAAGATGGTAGATGAACTTCTTTTGAAGTTCTAAAATTACATGAACTATAGAAGGTGAAAAATTACAATGTGTATTTGAAATAACTTAAGACGTCAACCTTAATTTTCTTATATACTAGCCAAAAAAAAAAAAAAAGCTATTGTATACAGAGGCTATGTGGTGAAACTGGGTTTGAACTCATAGATTAGAATCCCATGTCTGCCTTTATTATTAGTGTGACTTTGGGCAAGTCACTTAAACTTTCCAGGCCACAGTTTCCTCATCTATAAAATGAGGGGGTCAGACTATAGGGCTTTTAGCTGTAGATTTTTGATGTTAAAATTTTCTGTGATCCTGTCTATATACATAAATATATGGATTATGCTACAGCATTGGGCTCAGTCCCACAATAGGTTAATAAAAGCCAGCAGAAATCTGATTATGGTAAATTCATCTGAGTTATACCTCAGCCCATTCCTTATAAAGCCCTGTAGCAGTTGGACATAAGCAGGGAGCAGCAGGGCAGATAATGTGGTTCTCCCTAAAGCAGAGCCTAGAGCTAGGAGAAACCATAAGCCATTATCCCCTTCTGGGATTTTCCTTCTGGGCATAAGTTTATATAGAGTAAAATTATAGCATTTGACCCCCTCCCAGGAAGGCTATAGGCTTTTTCCTCCCCTCTCTCTTTAAACTTCTAGCACTTGGATAGTATTTATTAAAAAGTGAATAATAATGAGGTTGCACAGGGCAATTTTATGTTAGGAAATAGGGCTGTCAGAAAAAGCATGGAAGGAGATATAGACAGATGAAATAAAAAAAATCTATATCTCAAATGTGCTATTGAAATTAAAATAAAATGAATAATTTTAAATGGAATAAATTCTGAATAATAATAATAATAAAAGATATTTTGTTTCAACTGGACTTCATACTTCCTAGTTTGGGGCCAATAAATCCAGCACATTTTAAGCTCAGGTTGAAGATTTATTTCCCTTCTGATCTATTACCTTTGTTTTTCTTCCTACATAGACAAAAGGAATGGGCTTTGCACACCTTGCTACATTAGAAAGTATAATCTATGGGCCACAGTACCTGCTTATCAGTAGTGTTTTATTGATGGGAGAGATTACTTGAAGGCCACAGAAAAAGGTTATCATTGATTTCCTTTCTTTTGGATTGCTCCAGGCTCTAAGACTTCCACAAAGAGTGGCTGAACACCTTTTTAGAAAGTCTGGCTGTTTCTCTCAACTGGCCCATCTATTTTGATTCTATCAAAGTATGGTTGACCATCTGATAGTTTTTTAAGTTCTTAAAATAAGAAGTCTTTCTAATTCTTGGGAAACTTTCCCTTAAGACAACAAACAGATTAAAAATCCTGGCAAAAGGGATTTTTCTCAGATCTCTCTGGTTTAAGAGGTGTCCAAATTTTTGCAATTATGTACAAAATCATGACTAATTATGAGAGGTCATCCATGTTGCCCCATGCATTTAACAGTTTTAATCTAACCTGAGTATATATAGCTTAGAGTTCCACTTGAATATAGTTGCTATCAACTGCATTTTCAAAACTTTTCTGATTGACTTTTTTTTTCTTGTATGTTTCATAAATCTGCAAATGTGAGATGCTCAATAAACACGTGTAGTTACTGAAGATGGGTTTTAGCCAAAGTAGTGTAAGTTGATGATTCCCTAAAGCAAGGATTCTTTACCTTATCTTCATGTCGTGATCCTTTTGGTGGTCTCCTGAAACCTATGTGCCCCTTTTCAGATTAATATTTTTTTAAAAGTAAATGATAAAATGTAAAGGAAGAAACTCCAAAAGGAAATCAATAATATAATAGAAATACAACTGTGCCCGTCTGTCTCTGTGTATTTGTCTGTATAGGGGACACATGGATAAAGTGCTGGCCCTGGAGTCAAAAAGACCTAAATGAAAATCTAACTTTAGATGCTCACTTGCTGGGTGACCCTGGGCAAGTCACTTAACCCTGATTTGCCTCTCACCTGAAAAGTGGAGATAATGAGAACAGCTTCCCTATGTGGTAACAAAAAATTAGATAATATATGTTCACTTACATATGTGTGTATTTGTTTCTCTATTAAAGTTAATGAACATCAGGCTAAGAATTCATATAAAAGGCAATGAAGAAGTCCTTGGTGGTCACCTGTAGGCTTCAAACAACTTATAAACCAGAAACTATACAGAAGTAATATAAAAGATACCCTCAAATAAATGTATGGCAGGGGAAAAAAATAAGAAGGGATTGGTCAATCAGTCAATAAACATTCATTAAGTGCCTTCTCATAAGGATAAAAATTAAGCATTCACTATGGGCCAAGCAATGGAGATAAAGATAGTCCTTGAACTAAAGGATCTTCTGTGGTCAGAAGACAGAGTGAGGATAAGGGGTGGAATGTCTATTTGCTCCACAGCTATTCAAACAATAGAAAGCAGGATGAAAATTCCTAGAATGTTGGGCGGATTAAGTGGAAATTTCTGGGTGGACATGGGCTTGAGCCCTATAATGCTGGATGGTTTTTAACCTGCTGCTGGAGGGAATTCTACTATATTCCCAGATTCTCAGATCAACAGAGATTTCAGATTGGTTTCTCATACTTTCCGTTAAAAAAAAAATGCATCACATTTGATTTCAGATGGTCACCAAGGAAAAAAATCTAGTTTGCAATAACTGGAGTTCTTGTGGGGCATTTCTAATGCATCTGATTCATACCTTAGGGGAAATTAAGTTACAGCTCAAAGTGACCCAAAAGGTCATTCACGCCCCACCTGGAGGAATTCATGCTATTAATATGGTATTTAATTTCAGTCAGGTTCAACTCTCTTGCAGTTGTTTCTCATGTTCTTTATAAATGGTATATGTTAGCTCCTAGATGCAACTCTAAGGGACCCCTGCAATAGGCAAATATTCCTTACTCCAGCCAGCTTAAGAGCATCTGGCTAAATGTACATCAGGAATTCAATTAACTTTGTATTAAGAGGTCAATTAAATTGGCCTTCATATGGATTGTTTTTAATTACTTTTCCTTGTAATCCTTTTTTCCCCCTTGTCTAAGCACTAGTGAAACTGTGATATGATATTCATAGTGCCTGTTTGGCCTATGTAACTTAGATGCAGAACACACAGGAAATGCTAGTCCTAGTTATAATAAACTAATTAGACAATTAGTAGCTGTGAATTCTCTTGACCTAAGAAGACAGTCATCAGAAATGGATTATTTTTGGCCACAAGCTTTTGGAAATTTTCCCACCTGACAATATTCTTTGTTCTTTGTTCCATGAATTTTCTTAAATCTTAGAGGCACTTTGGGTGTATTCTTTTTTTTTCTGGGACACAAGTGAGGTTTCTCTGGCTTTCTCATGGCTATATGGTAAGCCATTTTCTATTAAAGAGAAGCCATTCCATCCCATAAAGGACTGGTGGTGATTTTAGTGGTAATGTGATCTAACATAAAATTCATGAGATCTAGAACTATTTTTATCTATATTTACTATATCTATAATCTATGTTTACTAGATTCAAGCTTAGAATATAGCATAAACTATGAAAATGAATCAATAATCTAGATGTGTTATCAACATCAATCACTCAATGTATATTCATTGAAAAACTACTATATTCAAAGTATCTGGATATTTGGAAATACTCAGATAAATAGATATATACATGGAGAGCAAAAGAGAGAGAGAGAGAGAGAGAGAGAGAGAGAGAGAGAGAGAGAGAGAGAGAGAGAGAGATTCTAGTCTAGACAGATCAGAAAAATACTTTAATTTTTAACAGGAAATACTAAATTTAAGGCATTAAACAATTACCACATGGAATTCACTACAAAAGCAATGAATCAGTGACTAAGAGAGATTTTAGAATTTTCCTCCGGATATATTTAAAGAGAGTAGATAGATAGTTATCTTTCAGGATTGTTCAGTGTACAGTTTTGGCACCAAGAAAGGGATACATATCTGAAATGGCTTCTTGGAGTACCTTTCAGCCTCTTGATTATTTAGAAAAATTGCACAGCTTAGGTGCATTTCTCATGTAGAGATTAGAATAAAATTACATCTTTTATTATATCACTACATCCCTACACCACATAGGTGGTATGAATACTAGTACAAGGTATGTAAATTGCTTTATCTTGTTATTGATAGTAATATCATTAATAGTATTAATGTTAACATATTGGTGTGTTAAGTACCTATGATTTTTCCAAGAATTATCTCTGCTGACAGGAGATTGAATTGGAATTCATCTCTATTCTATAGCCTCAGAGATTGATTTAAATTTCCAGGAGATTAAAATGATCTGCCTGTGGTCAAGTCATAGGTGAAATTTGAAAGCAAGTCTTAACTCCAAGTCTAGTATTCTGCTATGCTATGTTGATTCATTAATGATGATAACAAAGGTCTTAATTTTTTTCTTTTATTCATCAAATTATCTATCCATCTCTCTATTTATCATTAGCATATGGAACTCTTGATAAGGAAATTCTCTTTCTAACACAAATAAGCAACTGTTCTTAGAAAATTGTCCTGGCCACTGAGAGATTAAATAACTCATCCAAGGTGGCAGCTCTAGAATCCAAATCTTTCTGGCACCAGGACCAGGCCTTTATCCACTATGCTAAACTGGCTCAATAAAAGAAGTAGTCACCACCATCATCATTATCATCATACTCAAAAGGAAGAGAATAAGATAATAATAATTCAATCTCCCTAATGAGGGAAAAGAAAAGGAATTTTTATGGCATTAACAATATAACCATGTTTCTTGGCAGAACGATATGCAAATCATAAAACACAAATCTTTATTCATACCTGCTCCACCACCTATGCTTAGAATGTTAATTCCTGATTTTGTGTCTCCAATCCTGAAAATAAAAGACATTTACATATTTTAAAATGGGTATTAGATGCTTTGGGAAATCTGATTAGAAAGTTTAGTTGTAGATGGCACAACTCCCTTTCTCCTCCCCCAAATGGCACAAAATCTCAGCAACTAGGAATAACCCCTCCAAAAAACCCACAAACTTTTGATATTTATCTCCTTCAGTAACTCAATCCCACAAATATTAATTAAGTGCCTCTGGGTAAAGCACAGTGCTAAGTACTAAGGATATCACAACTCAACAGTCCTTTTCCTCAAAAAGAACTTGTACATATCTAGACACAGAGAAAAATTTGGAGAGGTACTAGTGGATAACTAGAAGACTGAATTGAATGACCACTGAAGTCTCTTCCAGTAATGCTATTCTTTGATTTTCCTATCTGACTTTAGGCAAGTCCCAGTGTCAGTTTTTCTCATCTATAATATAAGAGAGTAAGAATAGAAGAGCATGTGTGGTAATGGGAAAGCGAAACTAAGCTGTGGGAAGGAGATTACTATCCCTGGTTCATAGGACCTAAAATCAAGAAACTGGGAATGACATCTCATGAATTTCTGTTAGTTTATATTTTTTAATTGAAGCAAGAGAATGCACCAAGATGCTTCACATGTTGTTTTCCGTTATTCAAAATATACCTCAAAGTCCTCTCCCAAAGAAACTTTTTGGGATTAATTTTAGCCTCTGACCAAGTATCCCTTTGCTTTATATCACCTGGAATTTTAGGGCAAATATGCACATCATTTAACCCTAACCTTCTGTCTTAGATTTATTACTAAGTATTGGTTTCAAGGCAAAAGAGTGGCAAGAAATAGGCAATTAGGGTTAAGTGACTTGCCCAACTAAGAACTAAGAAGTATCTGAGTTGAGATTTGAACCCAGGATCTCCTATTTCCAGCCAAGTCTGGATCCTTATCCACTGAGCCCTATATACATAATTTTTTTCTTTTGTAAACTCTTACCTTCTGTCTTAGAATCAATACTGGGTATTGGTTCTAAGGCAGAAGAGCAGTAAGGGCTAGGCAGTGGGGATTAAGTGACTTGCCCAAGGTCACAAAGCTAGGAAATGTCAGAGGCTAGATTTGAACCCTGGATCTCCCATTTCTGTGCCTAGCTCTCAATCCACTGAACCACCTAATTGCCCCTTAATGTACATAATTTTTGAAAATTCTTTATTTTTTTACCTGGACTCGTGTATGCCCAACTAAAATGGATATCCAATGAGTATGTACACTGTTATCTTTTATTTCCTTTGTACTGATACAAATAGCCCCCCTGCAAACTCTTGGTGCTCAGTGAATGTTACTGAATCATTGATGACTACAGTAATAAAACAAACATTGGATATTTCTGTACATTAGACCATTAAGTTGTGAATAACAGTGTCAGATCTAGCCTATATCATGAATTCTATGCTTCCTACCTATATGATCTTGGGCAAAACATTTAACATCCCTGGGCCTCAGTTTCCTCAAAAGTTATATGAATGGGTTGTACTAGATAACCTGTAAGTTTTCCTCTAGCTCTAAGTCTATGATCCTATAAATCAATCAATCAATCTATTTTCTTTCTATCTATACATCTATGTATGTATCTATCATCATCATCATCTAGCTATCTTTAGATATTTGCATAAATGTGTGTATATATCTTATATATATATATATCCTATTTTAATTCTATAAATTATTTTATTAAGTTGATGTAGTGGGGATTCCTTTCTTGTATGAATTAGACTAACTAGTGGATAAGGTTCCTTCCAAATCTTAAATTCTGTGATTCTATAATATATGAAGGCTCTGTAGTATTTTTTGATATGGATAATGTCTCCACCAACATAGATCACAGTCCCTCCATAACTTAACAGATGATCTTAAAGAGTCACAGGAACCAAAAATTCATCATTTTAGGGCCAATTTGGAGATGACTTCAGTTAATCTTCACTAGGCTGGTGCTATGACAACAGACTTACAGCCTGTTACCTAGCATCTAACTGAAGCCTTACATAAAAAGATAATACTAAAATCTGTGCTCTGCTGGAATGACCTTCCAGAACCCAGGTTCACCTATACACCTGGTGAAGCATTAGAGATGGACCTTAGTATTGTAAGAAAATAAAATGCCATTCTAACACTGAATTCCTGGGACACAATTGTTTTATGCCTAGAAAAAGAAAACAGGAAAGACCCGAGAAGGATGTAGGAGGAGATCTATTAAAATTCAAGCCAAGGACTCCCTTGTCTGCTATTGTCAGACAGAAAGGCCTAGTGACAAAATTTAAGAGAAATAGGAGTGAAAACCTAGGGAAGAAGAGAATTTAGAGGTTTGGTGCAGCTCTAGATAGAATCTAAGGCTCACCCATTTCAGTATCTTTTCCCTTGCCCCAACCAATGCTCTATTAATTTATTAAAATCCACATCCCCAAGGCAGAAGATTTGATTATCGTTAGAATGTAGGATCTAGTCCTCTCATAACACTTATCAGCTCTGGCACAAATTGAACACATTTATCACCAAAAAAAAAAAAAATGAACCTCATGGATCTTAGGGGAGCAAGTCTGCTTCACTGATAATAGGGAAACTCTTTCAAAAGGGTCATACAGCTAATATCAGCCTGAAAAGGATAGACATTAATGATTTTTTTCCTTTTGGTAGATAAGTAAAGTGATAATCATAATAATACTTAAGGAAATGCATTTAAATGGATATTACTAAGGCTAAGGGGCACCCAGTCTTTTCAGTGGTTAATGCTCTTGAGTGACTGTTTAAAATTCAGTCTAATACAGAGAATATAAATGGAGGAAACCCTATCTGAGACCTAAAGGAAATAAGAATGATTTGCACAGCAGAAACAGAATTGAACTAGTACAAACACCACGAGAGTAAAAAAAAATGTCCAGAGGTAGGTCAAACTTTAGGCAAGAATGAAAAGGTAGGGAGCGGGGAGGAAGGAAGGAGGAAAAGAAAGGAAGGAGGAAGAAAAGGGGAAGGGAGGGAGGGAAGGCGGGAGAGAGGGGGGAAAAGAAGNCTCCCCCAAATGGCACAAAATCTCAGCAACTAGGAATAACCCCTCCAAAAAACCCACAAACTTTTGATATTTATCTCCTTCAGTAACTCAATCCCACAAATATTAATTAAGTGCCTCTGGGTAAAGCACAGTGCTAAGTACTAAGGATATCACAACTCAACAGTCCTTTTCCTCAAAAAGAACTTGTACATATCTAGACACAGAGAAAAATTTGGAGAGGTACTAGTGGATAACTAGAAGACTGAATTGAATGACCACTGAAGTCTCTTCCAGTAATGCTATTCTTTGATTTTCCTATCTGACTTTAGGCAAGTCCCAGTGTCAGTTTTTCTCATCTATAATATAAGAGAGTAAGAATAGAAGAGCATGTGTGGTAATGGGAAAGCGAAACTAAGCTGTGGGAAGGAGATTACTATCCCTGGTTCATAGGACCTAAAATCAAGAAACTGGGAATGACATCTCATGAATTTCTGTTAGTTTATATTTTTTAATTGAAGCAAGAGAATGCACCAAGATGCTTCACATGTTGTTTTCCGTTATTCAAAATATACCTCAAAGTCCTCTCCCAAAGAAACTTTTTGGGATTAATTTTAGCCTCTGACCAAGTATCCCTTTGCTTTATATCACCTGGAATTTTAGGGCAAATATGCACATCATTTAACCCTAACCTTCTGTCTTAGATTTATTATTAAGTATTGGTTTCAAGGCAAAAGAGTGGCAAGAAATAGGCAATTAGGGTTAAGTGACTTGCCCAACTAAGAACTAAGAAGTATCTGAGTTGAGATTTGAACCCAGGATCTCCTATTTCCAGCCAAGTCTGGATCCTTATCCACTGAGCCCTATATACATAATTTTTTTCTTTTGTAAACTCTTACCTTCTGTCTTAGAATCAATACTGGGTATTGGTTCTAAGGCAGAAGAGCAGTAAGGGCTAGGCAGTGGGGATTAAGTGACTTGCCCAAGGTCACAAAGCTAGGAAATGTCAGAGGCTAGATTTGAACCCTGGATCTTCCATTTCTGTGCCTAGCTCTCAATCCACTGAACCACCTAATTGCCCCTTAATGTACATAATTTTTGAAAATTCTTTATTTTTTTACCTGGACTCGTGTATGCCCAACTAAAATGGATATCCAATGAGTATGTACACTGTTATCTTTTATTTCCTTTGTACTGATACAAATAGCCCCCCTGCAAACTCTTGGTGCTCAGTGAATGTTACTGAATCATTGATGACTACAGTAATAAAACAAACATTGGATATTTCTGTACATTAGACCATTAAGTTGTGAATAACAGTGTCAGATCTAGCCCATATCATGAATTCTATGCTTCCTACCTATATGATCTTGGGCAAAACATTTAACATCCCTGGGCCTCAGTTTCCTCAAAAGTTATATGAATGGGTTGTACTAGATAACCTGTAAGTTTTCCTCTAGCTCTAAGTCTATGATCCTATAAATCAATCAATCAATCTATTTTCTTTCTATCTATACATCTATGTATGTATCTATCATCATCATCTAGCTATCTTTAGATATTTGCATAAATGTGTGTATATATCTTATATATATATATCCTATTTTAATTCTATAAATTATTTTATTAAGTTGATGTAGTGGGGATTCCTTTCTTGTATGAATTAGACTAGCTAGTGGATAAGGTTCCTTCCAAATCTTAAATTCTGTGATTCTATAATATATGAAGGCTCTGTAGTATTTTTTGATATGGATAATGTCTCCACCAACATAGATCACAGTCCCTCCATAACTTAACAGATGATCTTAAAGAGTCACAGGAACCAAAAATTCATCATTTTAGGGCCAATCTGGAGATGACTTCAGTTAATCTTCACTAGGCTGGTGCTATGACAACAGACTTACAGCCTGTTACCTAGCATCTAACTGAAGCCTTACATAAAAAGATAATACTAAAATCTGTGCTCTGCTGGAATGACCTTCCAGAACCCAGGTTCACCTATACACCTGGTGAAGCATTAGAGATGGACCTTAGTATTGTAAGAAAATAAAATGCCATTCTAACACTGAATTCCTGGGACACAATTGTTTTATGCCTAGAAAAAGAAAACAGGAAAGACCGAGAAGGATGTAGGAGGAGATCTATTAAAATTCAAGCCAAGGACTCCCTTGTCTGCTATTGTCAGACAGAAAGGCCTAGTGACAAAATTTAAGAGAAATAGGAGTGAAAACCTAGGGAAGAAGAGAATTTAGAGGTTTGGTGCAGCTCTAGATAGAATCTAAGGCTCACCCATTTCAGTATCTTTTCCCTTGCCCCAACCAATGCTCTATTAATTTATTAAAATCCACATCCCCAAGGCAGAAGATTTGATTATCGTTAGAATGTAGGATCTAGTCCTCTCATAACACTTATCAGCTCTGGCACAAATTGAACACATTTATCACCAAAAAAAAAAAAAATGAACCTCATGGATCTTAGGGGAGCAAGTCTGCTTCACTGATAATAGGGAAACTCTTTCAAAAGGGTCATACAGCTAATATCAGCCTGAAAAGGATAGACATTAATGATTTTTTTCCTTTTGGTAGATAAGTAAAGTGATAATCATAATAATACTTAAGGAAATGCATTTAAATGGATATTACTAAGGCTAAGGGGCACCCAGTCTTTTCAGTGGTTAATGCTCTTGAGTGACTGTTTAAAATTCAGTCTAATACAGAGAATATAAATGGAGGAAACCCTATCTGAGACCTAAAGGAAATAAGAATGATTTGCACAGCAGAAACAGAATTGAACTAGTACAAACACCACGAGAGTAAAAAAAAATGTCCAGAGGTAGGTCAAACTTTAGGCAAGAATGAAAAGGTAGGGAGCGGGGAGGAAGGAAGGAGGAAAAGAAAGGAAGGAGGAAGAAAAGGGGAAGGGAGGGAGGGAAGGCGGGAGAGAGGGGGGAAAAGAAGAGGGAAGGGAGGTTGGGAGAAAGGGGGGAACGGAGGGAAAAAGGAAGGAAGGGAGGGAGGGAAAAAGAAAGAGAGGAAAGGATGGGGGAAGGGAGGGAGGAAAGGAAATATCTGGGTTTAAAAGCCTGTTATCTCCTCACGGGAAAATGTATTGGGTGCCTGTAAATGGTTAACTCTTATCTACTTGTGGCTCTAAAGGCTCCTCTTGCTAACCAGGACGTAGGGTGGAATGTCTAAATGAAAGGTTGTATTAAATAATTGGGGGAGGGGCGGCGAGGGAGGGGTGAGGAGAGAGTGAGAAGCCGAAGCTATCCATATCTCTTCCTTGCCACCGCTTTCCCAGCCTCCGTTCCTCCCGCTGCATGCATTGATCACTTGGCACGGACTGTGGCTTCCCGGGGGTCTGTCCTTCTAAAGAAAGCGTCTGTCTATTGTTACCTTGCTATTATGCCTGGCAGCTTCTCTTCAATGAAATTCTGCATGCACTGGTGCTCGGTGGAATTAGCCAGAAACAGGCGAAAAGCTTCAACATATCTGCCATGATCAGAAAACAAGCTTCTCATGGAAGATGCCATGTTTGGTTTTCTGAAAAAGGCAAAAAGGGAAGGGAAGTTTTTTTCTCTCCCCGGCACCCCGCTCCTCCTCCTGGACACCACCCCCTTCCCAGCCCCCAGTCCAAAACTTAGACTTGTGGGGAGAAGGTCACCAGTGGCTGCCACTGGAGCAGTGACTCATTAGCATATAAAATGCCCACAGGACTTGATTCCTGAGACTTTAACCCCTGCTGAATTGTTATTTTAGTGAAAGAGGGAAAGGTAGTAAAACCAGGCAGTAAATCCCACTGCTGAAACTTTTGTTTTAAACCTCAGGGGGCTTTTTTTTTTTTTTTTTGGCCATACCTATAAAAATCCGTATTACTTTGGCTTCATTTCCTGTTTGCTTGGTTTTTTTGTGTTGTTGTTGTTTGTTTTTTTCCCCTGTGGTTGTCCCAGGAAAGTCAGCTGCAAGTAGGAAAGTTATATGTCTGAAAAAGCCAAAGAAACCTGGAACTTCAGAAAGCATGGACCATGATGGGTTCCAAACCATATACCAAAAGCAGAACGAATAGATTGGTTGTCTCCAAACCCTGGGGGGTGGGGGCGGGAAATACTGTCTTTCCTAATTCTCTATATTGGAAAAGGTTCACATTGACCTTTAAAAATGGATATCATAAAAATGTGGAACTTGGGTCCTATTTCTATTAGCATTTTTCTTTTTTAAATAGAAGACTAGTTTTGGAAAGCCGACAATCAGAAAGAAGTTGTAACTAGGATTTTTTGCACAGAGAAGACCCATCTAGCTGGGAACTGTTGGAGAAACAGGATAGGGGGATCTGAGGAGCAAACAAGATAGTCCAGTCCACTAGCTGCTGGAGAGGCTACCATGATGAATTGGAGGAAGAAGATACCTCTCTCTGGGTGTACTAGAGTTTGGCAGTAATTGGAGTAAGGCCAATGCTGGAATCTGGATCAATAATATTGTAGGGCAGAAGGTTCCATCAGCATGCCAAAGGATTTCAAGAACTATCTGGGCATCATCAATTTGTCACCTTGGGAAATAACCCCAGTTGCCTCACTCTAGATATACATAGGTAAGATGATATCCAGAAACTAGTGGAGAAAGGAGATCAGCTAGGGAAATTAGAAGAAATTAGTGTTGCCAATAATTCCCAGGACCAAAGGGGTGTTCTGGATTCAGTAAGGGAAAGTGCTGGCCTGTCTATAATGTACTATGTTTAATGTATTCATAATATTTATTAATTCATTCAATCAACTTGTATTTGTTGCCTACTATGTGGCATGTGCTCTATTAAGTATGGTGTTATAGAGAAAAATAAATAAATAAAGCCCCTGGTTTTAAGGAACTTCATCTACTGGGGGAAAACAACCTGTATACATAAGTTAGTACAAAATACAGAAGAAATGAATGGTTTCCCTGGAGAAGATAATAACCAATTGGGTGATAAGAAAAGGCCTAGCCTAGAAATGGGCTTAAGTCAAACCTTGAAGGAAAGAAAGGGAATTTAAGAGCTATAGGAGGAGGGAGAGCAGAGAGTTTTAATAGTGGTATTTTAGAATTCTTAATCCTGGAAGAGGCCATAGAAGCTGACCTGTTCATTCTTTTACCAAATACGGTAACCCTTACCTTAACCTACTCCTAAAAAAAATGTGTGGATCCTTCTTTTAAGTCAACATTTCTAGTGAACCCATTAGAAAGTATGTTTCAAGCAGAAGAAAAATATATGGTTGATCACATGGTTCGATGGGGATATGATTGGGGATGCTGACTTTGAATGATCCCTCTACTGCAAATATTGATAAGGAAACAGGTTTTGAACAATGATACATGTAAAACCCAGTGGAATTACTCATCGGCTCTGGGAGGGGAGAGGGATAAGGAGGGAGGGGAGGAACAGAACATGAATCATGTAACCATAGAAAAATATTCTAAATTAATTAATCAATTAAAAATAGTAAAATTAAAAAAAGAAAGTACACTTCATATTTAAATAGCTCTATTTGGTAGCATGTTCTTCCTTATATGACATCAACAACTTCCATATAACTTCTATCTACTTGTCCTACTTCTCCATTTGAAGCCATATTAAGTATCATTGCTCTTTCCCTTCAAATATTTGAAATAATAGTTCGTTCTGTCTTCTCCAAACTAAATATGCTATACTTCTCTGTTTTTTCCCCCAATTATTCCTCTTATGATATTGCTTTACAGATTTCTTGCCATCCTGGTTGGTAATAATATCCTATACAATCCTATATATTTTCTAGTTTGTTGACACCTAGAAATAGTGTCACCAGGGCACAGTATAATGAAGGGACAATTATAGATTTGGGTTTGAACACTGTTTCTGTTAGTTTAACGGAGTTTCATTATTGTTTTTTAATTAGCTACATTAACATGATCCAAAGGATTATAAGATTATAGATTTGGAGATGGAAAAGATTTTAGAGGTTATCTAATAGAGTCTCCCCATTTTACATATCCATAAACTGAGGCATATAAAGGTGAACTAACTTGCTTAAGATCACACAGGAAGCAAGTGGCAGGAACAGCTTTAGAGCTCAAGTTGACTCAGATATGTGGAATTTGCAGATAGCTAACATCCTGCTTTTTTTCCCTCCATGATTATCTATTAAAGTCATATCTTTCATTTCTCCTTGTAGAGTTCATTCTTTGCATGAAAGTACAGAATTTTCAGTTTATCCCTATTAAATTTCATAACATTAGTTTTTTTCTCATGAATCTAGATCTTTTAGAATATTGCTCCTGTCATCTCACATATCCAGAGATTTTATATATTTATTTGATTTAACGTCTTCGTATAGACAGTGTGGCATAATGATTAGATAGTCTTGGAGTAAGGAAGACTGGTAGTGCTCCTGACACATGTTAATTGTGTGACCTGGGTGACTGGATAGATTGAGAGCCAGGTCCACCTCAGAGCCAGTGTGATCCTGGGCAAGTCACTTAACCCACATTGTCTAGTCCTTTCCTCTCTTCTGCCTTGGAACCAACATATAGTATTGTTTCTAAGGCAGAAGGTAAGGGTTTAAAAAAAACTTTTTTTTTAAAAAGTGAATTACTGCTCTATATTAATGGATGGAGTACTCTCTTCAGGAGTTTCCCCCACTAATGAAATCATAGGACAACTGACCACTCTCTCAAAAAAAAAAAAAAAAAACAAAACAAGAAAGAAAAAAGTCTTCTTTATAGGATCACAGGTTTCAGAATGAGAAAGGAAACTAAGGTCATTCTAATCCACCCTTATCATTTCACTGAGGTAAAGGGAGTGCCCCAGTTGCACCCAATAGAATTCAGCAGACTTGAGATTTGTATTCAGATCATGTGTCTCCAAATTCAGTGCTTCATCCAAATCATTGAACTAAAAAAAAAAAATTCCACTAGAGACCTCTCTTCAGATTGACATCAATTCATTAATCAACATACATTGAGTATAGTTGCACAATGAGCTAAAATTGACCTAGCTGTACTATCATGAGGCCCACATTTCTTAATTCTATCAAAAAGAATCTCATGAGAGTCTCTGTCAAATAGTGGGCTGAATCAAGCACATCTGGGGTATTCCTTATCTGCCAGTCCATTAAAAAGAGAAATGAGGTTAGTTTGGCATGACTTGATTTTAGTAAAACATTTCCTTCTCTAAGTTCTACAAACCATCCACTTAATATACTTTAGAATTTATTTTTAGGGTTCAACATCAAGCTTACTGGGTTTTAATTTCTGGAATTAAACTTTAAAAAATATTTTAAAACATTAGGCATTTGCCTCTGTGATAAATATGCTCTGGACTCTCTCTTTCAAGGCTGGGCCAGCTAGAGCCCTTCCTCAGAGTTCCAGAGGACCCTAAGGGTGTCTGTTGTTCCACTGCAATCTTCTGAATGTATGTTCCCATTTTTGTTAGAGGTGATTAGTACCCCAGTTTCACTTAACCACTTAATGTTGTATAATTTTTACAAAGAAATATTTATTTTGAAAGTATATCCAAAACAAAAAACAAGCATTCCTCCATACCAACATGGCATACTTTAACCCTTCACTAACTTGATCTCTGAGGGAACAGACCCCAGATTTAGCTTAGTTCCTATAGAGCACTGGTTTCACCAAGTTCACATTCAAAGGCAGCATTTCTATGGGATCATTTTTTCCAGTGGGCTGAGGTTCCAAGATCACTCTTGAAAATCACCTTTTGCTTCTTGAGGCATTCGTGCTAAGCTAGCTGCAATTCTGGCCTACGTTATAATTCCTGAATTCTCATGGTTTGTTCTCTTAGCTAAGTTGATGACCCCACTTCCTATAGCTAGAATAGACAAGAACAAATATAAAAGACTAAGGGAGTCCTGTTTCTTGAGGACCATATGATTTCTTAAAAGGAAAGCCCCAGGATCCTTCCCTTTATATATAGCATGGCACTTCATCCCAGTTATTGTGACTTACTCCAAAGGCAAATAAAATAGAGACAGATGCACAGAGAAGACTCAGATCCTTTAGAAGATGTTATTAGTTTCAGCTACACGACCCATCAAAAGTAGCTCCAACCTAGCCAGCTGGACCCAGTCATTGAATGATCTCTCTAAGGCACTTCCCTTACATGTCATCATAATTCTCTCAGTAACAGTTGCCTAATGTCCTCCTCTTGAAGGATGCTCCCTGATGTCCTACATATGGAGAGATGCCACCTCCAAACTGATGGTGTCTGTGCATGTGCTAGACCCCCATTACATCTATATTCAATCTTCTGGCACTTTTCTCTCCCTTATTCTCTGCTGTCTGAAAGATCACTGATAGGAGTTCTATAATCAAATTTGTTAAGTACTTTCAGGAGCTTCAGATATTAAGAGGATCATGGTGCAATGGAAAGAACTACCTGAGTTCAAATGTTCCAAATTTACTACCCATGGGCCCTTGAAGAAATCACTTGATCTCTCTGAATCTTAGTTTCATCATCTGTAAAATAAATGTGTTAGGCTAAGTTATCTGTCAGATCCTTTTCAAGTCTAAATCTTTGTTGTAATTAATCTCAGAGTGAGACCTTTAATTTTTTAAAAATTAGTTATGCTCTGTGTGTGTTTTTAATTACTTCCTAGCTTTTTAAAGAATTATGAGGATCTTCTACCTGGAGGTTTCGATGGCTATTGGCTATTCATACGTTAACAAAAATCTTCTCTGCAACTTACTTAGCAAATGCATCTACTGAGGTTGAACTCATAATTTTCTGAGGCAAACCATACTGGTTCTGGATAGCTCTAATTGTTGGGAAAATTTCCCACGCAAAAAACTTAAGTCCGTCTCTTTGCAAATTTGCTGCAAAGTTGCTGCTGTTTCTGATCTCAGGGGACAATCAAAACAAGTTTAATTACTCTTCTACAAGATAACCTTTTAAAGTAATAGAAGATAGCTCTTATCCCATCCATCCCCACCTCTCTTCTTGCTTTCTAATATTCCTGTCTTATTGAAACAGACATGACATAATCTTAAGGTCTTCCTCCTTGGAATACTTTCCTAAATATTGACCCTAAAATAAATACAATACTCAAGAAGTGTTCTGACCAGGGAAGAATTCTGGGATATTATTGCAGTTAATTTATGGAATTTTAAAATGGGACAGATACAAAATCCAGGAAAGAACATGATGGCAGTGGGAATTGAGACTATAAACACACTTTAACAAGGCACAGAGAATCTAGAGGGGAAAAGAAATGGAAAATACAGTGGCAAATAGTGAGACAGGTGGGGTGTAGAGGCTGATGGCGTGAAGACAGGGTTAAAGTGGTGGAGGCAGTTTGCATGTGTTCAAGTGAAAGGGCAATAGTGGGAAGCTAGGTGGTTCAGTGGATAGAGAGCCAGGCCTAGAGATGGAAGGTCCGGGGTTCAAATCTGAACTCGGATACTTCCTAGCAATGTGACCTAGCTATGAAGGAAGGAAGGAAAGAAGGAAGGAAGGAAGAAAGAAAACTTATATAACCCAGGATCTGAGTTGAGAAAAATCTGAGAAGCATGGAGTCAGATGGAGATGGTGAATAAGTGTTCATGAGGCAAGAGTTTGAGGTCTCCTTTTTATAGGGGTTCTGTAATTAAGGGAAAAACTCTCATCTGTATCATCTCATTACTATGTCAAAAGCATTTCAAAGATGGCAGTAAAACTTTAAAGTGAACATATCCTTGTCATCTCAACATTATCAGCAACATTTGATCTTCTGGTCTTATTACTTTAGATTGTCTGGAGTTTATCTCTGATTTACATATCAAAGACCCAAAAAGCCTTGACAGCAAGATTTAGATGACTTCCCTTGATATAGTCCATAGTTTCACTATTATTTTTTTTTTGTTAATATATGATACAGTTTGCAAATTATGTTCCTATGCTCTTTGGAATGGTCTGTACCTGACATAGATTCAGTTTACAATGTTACTTCTTGCTATTATTCATTTATACTAGCCAATTATAAACTTTCTATAATATCTAGAAGGATGGCATTGGGCAGGGGTATCAGAACAAGTTATAATTTTAACATACTATCATCTCCCTCATTCTCAAAAAATAAACCTTTCTTAATGTAGATCAAAATCATATTGACTTTCTCCCTTTGACTCATATTGACCTTGTATTCTAATAAAATCCCCATGTTAACCTTTCAGATAAATTTCTATCTGTCAATCTACATGGATGGATATCTTGTACTTGGAAGCTGACTTTTTCATGACAAATATATGGTTATATTTATTCATACTGAATTTGACCTTATTCTCAACTTCTCACTCTCATCCTCCATATTTGATCTGTTATGAAGACCTGTTAATTCTAACTCCAAAATATCTCTTGTTACCATCCCCACTGTTTCAGGCTCACATCACCTAATGCCTAAATTATATAAATAGCTTTTAAGTTGGTCTCCTTGACTTAAGTATTCACCCACTCTAATCCATCATCCATTCAACTATATTAAAACAATCTTCCTAAAAGTGCTGATCTGATGCCTTTTGCATCTTTAAATTTTGTTTTTACTCATTTGGAATTTTTAAATACTGTTTTTAAATATCTGTGTAATTTTTTTCTCTTTAAATGTGGGCCTTTGCTGCCATGGCTACATGTGTATTTTTAAAAATACAAATATACAAAAAGGGGTTAGAGTAAATTATTTCCAGTCTTCTTAACCTGTCTTTTCAATAAACTCCATTTTCCTCTCTTCTTGGAGAAGAAAAATAAGGATACATACGCACATATAAAAGTATAACTCTTGCAATTCAGCCAGGATAGTGGCTAGTGTCATAGTGGAGAGAGTATTGAACTTGCAGTCAGGAAGACTTGAATTCGAATCCTCCTTTTTAGGTGCCTATTAGACATGTGACCTCGGCAAGCCTAACTTTCTTTGCTCATAAAAAGGAGGTAATATTATATTATAATCTTCCTCAAAGGGTTACAATGAGGATTAGTTGAGATAATGTATCCTTGGTAAATCTGAAAGCACTATTTAAATGTCAGTGTTATTATTACTATTATTATTTTAAAACTGACAGGCACAATCTACTCAAAAACAGAGAATAGCTTGACTCAATAATTAAAATCTGAGGTTCATTTTGAAAATAATTTCTGAGTTTAAAATCAGTAGATTCAAAAATCTATTTTCATTTTGTTTTTCATTGAACTAACACAGAAGTTTTCTTAGAATTAAATGATAAGGAAACTCAAGGGATCATCTGATCTAGTTCCCATCCAGTTTCTTCTTAGAAAAGTATTATTATCCTCAGTTTATAGATGAGTCAATCAAAGCCCAAAAAGGTTAAATGACTTATTTGAGCTCATTCATCTAGCAAGTGAAATAACAATGAAGTGAATAAAACTTGAGAAGCCATTTGAATTTTTTTTTAAGTGCATTGATTTTCAACTCAATATGTTTTTAATTAGATGGGGTGGTACTGAACAAAGACAATGGTATATCAAAAAATAGACTCAAACCAAGAAAAATGGGGAAAGACCAGGATACAAAATAATCTTAAAAGCTAGAGAAAAATAACTCGTAACAGAGATAAGGATAGCAAAAGAAAATGGATTCAAAAGAGGGAATGAAGAAACAACATAGGGAAAAACGAAGGGCTATAGAACAAGATTAGTATATGTGCAGAATGGGATCAATTAAGAAGTAACCTAGAATGACCTAGACCAAAAGACACAACCACAAGGGGACAATTGGCAAGAAGCCAGACCCTGGAAAGCCAGGGAAAACTACACAGCTGTCAGAGCACAAGATGTAAAGGATTCATTAAACAACTAATTTCAAAGAGTCCCAAGGTCACAAATTACAAACCTGCCAACCGCCAATGGCTTTAAGAAAGCATATTAGGAAGACCATTCAGGGAGAAAAGAAACGGGTTATAGTAAGCCTAATGCTTACAAGGCAAATAGGTCCTTTAAGATGCTTCTAGGGCTAAGGTTGGTCTGCTGTAGTTTTGATATATTCCTTCATAAAGGCTTCCAGGCTGATTTAGCTACAAAATGTTAGAGCTGGGAAGGCCTTACAGTTTATCTAGTCTACTACCAAACTACCACTGTTATAGATGATGAAATTAAAGTCCTAGAGATTAAATGACTTCTCAAGATTAAACAGGGCAACTAGCTGGTGCAGTAAGTGCAATGCTGAGCCTGAAGTCAGAAAGACATCTTCTTGAGTTCAAATCTAGACTTAGACACTTACAAGCTGTGTGACTTTGGATAAGTCACTTAACCCTGTTCGCTTCAGTTTTCTCATCTACAAAATGACCTGGAGAAGAAAATATATCTTTGCCAAGAAAGCCCCAAATGAGGCCAGGAAAAATTGGACATGACTGAACAATGACTGAACAACAAGAAGATTACACAGTGAATAATGGAATGTTGGTGGAAATTCGAACTGAAATGGCCATTCTGGAGATCAATATGGAACCACACTCAAAGGGCTATAAAAACTATGCAAACTCTATTGACCCAGCAATACTACCACTGTGCCTTTTCCCCCCCAAAAGATTAAAAATACGGGAAAAGATACTACTTGTATAAAAATTGTTTTAGTAGTTCTTTTTGTAGAGGTAAAGAATTGGAAACTGAAGTTATATTAATCAATTGAGGAATTGTTAAACAAGTTGTGATATATGTTTTAATGTAATACTATTGTGAGATAAGAAATAATGAACAGGATGAGTTAAAAAAAACCTGGAAAGACTTATATGAGCTAATGCTAAGTGAAGTGAGCAGAACCAGGAAAATACTGTATATAGCAACAGAAATATTAGACCAAGAACAACTGTGAAAGACTAAACTATTATCAGCAACATAAGCTTCCAACACAATTCCAAGGAATTCATGATGAAAAATGCTATCCACAGCCAAAGAAGAAATGTTGGAGTCTGGTTTTAGGTCAAAGCATGCCATCTTTCATTTTATTTCCTTTATGATTTTTTTTATGGTATGTGTAATATGTGTCTTCAGTCAAAGCATGAGGAATATGGAACCAGATATTGTATGACAGCACTGATATAATCTATATCAGACTTTTTACTGCCTTGAGGACAGGGAAAGAAGGGAGGAAGGGAGAGAATCTGAATCAAAAGATGTCAGAAGACAATTGTCAACATTTTTTTCTCTATGTAATTGAAAAAATAAAAAGTTATATATAAAAAAAAAATGAGTACATAGTGAACACAAGTTGGAGTTGGAACTAGATCCAGAATCCAGAATGTCAGTCCAGTGTCATAAATTTTTTCTATCATTTACTTTCAGGGTTCCATA
This sequence comes from Gracilinanus agilis, assembly GCF_016433145.1. NCBI lineage: Eukaryota > Metazoa > Chordata > Mammalia > Didelphimorphia > Didelphidae > Gracilinanus > Gracilinanus agilis. The sequence continues at coordinate 294,428,094 of NC_058132.1, forward strand.
ATATATGACGTGGAGAATGTGAAGAGAATAAGGAAGGACTTAGAAATAGTCACAAATGATTCAATTCTTCTTGGCTTAGTGACATCACATCAATGTCATTCTTGAATTTTAATCTCCTGCTACCCGAGGAATCCTGCAATCTAGTTTTCTAAAGTAATTACTGGGACAGTTCCAGATTTAGGGTTTGCCTTGTAAGGAGCTCCAACTTTGAGAATTTGGGGACCTCACCTTCCATTGAGAGAAAAGGGGAATTTTCCAGGTAGGCAAAAAAAGAGGGTCATGTTCATGGCCCCTGGTTTCATGAGGAGCTATGCCAGAAGGCTAAACTGATGATATGGAGGAGCCAGGGATCTAAATATTCAACTCATTTCAACCAAATGTATTACTTAAAAGTTATAATGACTTTTTTGAACAGAGTAGTTTCAATGGATAGGAAGTTGTTCAGAAGCCCCAAGCATGTCATTTCCCTTCTGGAAGAGTACAAAGCTTCAGGGACTGTGAGTTTTAAGAGGGGCTCAACAAAGTACCATGATGTTGCCTAACTATTAGTAACCTTCATTTTATTTCTCGTCTGATCCCATGGAACGGGACTGAATCTGGAGGATCTTAAAATTCTAGGAAAAGTAGATCCTATCATAGTATGGAAGGGATTGTAATGATTATCAGCTATTGTGCATGCTTTGCATGTTTTCTGCAATGTTTATGAGTTCCTTTATGTCTTTTTGCTCTTTGGCATTTTCTTTGATGTGAAATAAAATCTATCTTGGAGTCATTAAATGCATCTCTTTCCTTATAACCTTGAGTAGGGATCCTTTTTACTCATATCTTGTGGAGACCTTGATGAGACTTTACTTAGACATTTCCTCAAAGTAAGGACAGTCTGCATAGATACAATATGGGCCAAAGGGTTAGTGATCTTTTGGGTTACCTTCGAGACCAAAACCTGTCCATATGAACCAAGGGCTTTTGGGGGCCACTCTTGGAGACCAAATGGGGAAACCAATTAGTGCCAGCTTGTTCAGTCATTTCAGTCATGTCTGAAGCTGGATTTGAACAAAAGAAGAAGAGTATTTCTGCTTCCAGTCCTAGCACTCTATGCATTGCACCACCTGTAGCTGTCCCCACTGGTGACACAGTCTTCTGTGATAGACACCCTAGATCATTTAGCTTCCTTTACATGTCATCCTCTACCAGAATACTATCTTTTTGCAATGGACCAAGAATACAGAAGCCCATGATTCAGCCACACTATCAACTGGGTATTTTCTAATGTCCTAAATTTTATGAAGATTTATTCCTTGTTTGAATGTACCACTTGAAATAGGGGACAAAGGAGGCAGTTGCAAATGTTTCAGAGCCCAACTACCTGGGCTTTGAACAAAATAGTTCCTATTTTCATTTCCTTTACTATTATTAGATGCTACAAAATGCTACAGTCTCCTAAACTCTGCATTTCACTCATATTGGCATGAATCTATGTTCTCACTTGCTCACTCTTTAATCTCATTCAGCACTGACTCACTCTCTAAACTCACAGGAACTAACTCCCAGAAGATATCTGCCCCTCATACTCTAATCTCCCTATAGCACATACCCAGAATGTTATTGTTGACCAATTCTTTACCTTTGGAGAGTTGCCTCCCAAACTCTCCATCACCAGTCAGTAAATAAAATACCTGACCCAAGATTATTTTGTGTTATACAACACGTACCCAACCCTTACCACAAATTACTGAAATCTGTTTCCCATTGTAGAGAATCATGCAAAGATTATTAATAAACATAAATTATTCCCAAAGAATTCGGAATAATCTTACATTAGGAAACACACTTATGCCTCCCCCCTTTTTTTTTTCTCTTCTCAGTTTCCTGACATGGAGGCAACCAGAAAATCTTCAACTTCATTCCTTGCTCTACTAATATTTCACTTGATCCTCTGAATTCCCGAAAGCACGGCCAGCTTTGCAAAGATGAGGGCCATTTTAGAAATTCTGGCTCCTAAGCTTAGGCTAACTTTTGCTTTCATAGCTTGGCTGAAGGCAGTCTTGGAGGGGGACAAAAGCTGGGAGGTCTCATTAAGGTTATTGTTAACAGCTGTTGCTTCCTGCTCCACACATCATTTCCTTTATCTTCCTGATAAAGGTCGCTGTGCTATTTCCACTAGGCCATGCTAACTCTGATCTAACACTCTCCAGGCGGCTACCCTCTCCCTCTCCTTCCAGAAGGACATTCCTGCCTCCCCACAGTGCTGGCGCTGTGCCTGCTTAGTTACTGAATGTGGCAATTGTGAATGCCGAATGAGTGATAGCAAAACAGATTTTTTTTTTTAGCTTTTTTAGATTTTACAGTTTGCCAAGTACTTTTTTTTTTAACTATTTACATTCCATGTGTCTAATGGAATGACTCCCTCCGAATAATAGTTCTGATAAAAGGAGCTATTTTAATCAGTTTCTTGAGGATTAGGATTAGAGATATATTTAATGTAACTCAAAAACTATTTCCAGTGCCATCTGTTTTTGTATAGTATGCCCTGAAAGAGCTTGGCCTCCCTTCTTGTTGAGCCCCTTGAAAGTTCTGTGGTTCTGTATTCAAAACCACAGCTCCTGAGTTTCAACCCATTTTTTTTTCTTTCCCAAACCAATTAAAAGACATATTAGTTCAAAGCCAATGACATTTAATTAAACAATGGAGCACAACAAATGACAAACTCGATTGCCTCCTTAAACAGAAGCCATACATCTTCTCAAAGATTCCCACAAAAAGAATGGGAAAAAGGCCATCCATAGGAGAGAGTACAGGTCGTTGGACATCCCAACTCAAACCTTCTTTTCTTCTGATGCTACCATTTGTTCCTCACCTGAAAAATCTCTGATTTTCTCCACTGATCTAGTGATTTATTTAAACTGTCCTGTTACCATGTTCCATATTGATCATATCTGCCTCTGGGCTATTTTCTTTGTAATATTTTATGTTTTATTCTTTTGAGGAATTGTTACGTATCAATCGATGTCCCCATTTGGTTGTTCTTTTGGGGGCCTCTGTTGAGCTCTACCGCTTCTGGTCTGCTATTTTAAGTGTTTATTCTATGTTTCATTTGCAAAGAAAGATTTTAGCTCTTTTAGCCATTGCCTAGACGTCTATTTTTTACATTTTGTGTGTGTGTGTGTGTCAAAAGCACAGTTCTATGCAACTAGCAAGTAAAAGCCAGCAGAATCCATGAGGCCTAGATTATCTATGTTTTGAACTCTTTCTGAGTTGAATATAGCTCCTCAAATTCTGTTATTTGACTTGTGATGAAAATATTCTTTATTGACTACTTTTATACATGCATAACTCCCAAGCAGCTTTCTCAAATATAAGACTAAGCATGATTGGGCAGAGTAGAGCTTGTTATTGTTCGTTCTTCATTTCTTTCAATAATAAAATTTTTATTCTCCCTATGAAAGCAACAGGAATAATCTATTCTCCAATCCCCTGAAAAACAGGCAAAAAGTACAGGTTATACAGAAGATAATTTCTGATCAGATTTGTGTCCTGAGACTTATAGGGAATTATGCAGGACACAAAATGATGTAACAAAATGGCATATGGCAAGGTATGAAAACACATTATTGCCTCTATTAAGATCCCAAGGATAATCAAGAATAGTTTACAAGGCAACTCAGAGCTAGTTCCCATATGTGACTTTTAATTAAAAAATGGACTGAAATGTGGTGGTGCAGAGATTAAAAGATAATAACAATCACAAAGATTGCCTTCTAAAATAACTGCTAATATGTATATAATGTTTATTATGTGCCAGACCAGCAACTGGGTAACAAAGCAGAAAGAACACTGGGCCAGAAATCAGAAAGACTTGAGTTCAAATCCAGCCTCAGACACTTATTAGCTGTGTGACCCTGGGCAAGTCACTTAAACTTGTTTTCCTTAGTTTCCTCATCTGTAAAGGAATTAGAGAAGAAAATGTTAAGCCACTCTGGTATCTTTGCCAAAAATAAAAAAATCAGACACAATTGAGTAACAACAAGAATTGTAAAATGTTCCAACCATGCTAAGTGCTTTACAATATTATCTCAACTGATCTTCACAACTCTGGGAAGTACGTTTTTTTTTTTTTTTTTTTTTTTTAATTTTGTAGATGAGGAATCTGAAACAAATAGAGGTTAAATGACTTACCCAGGGTCTCTCAGCTAATAAGTGTATGAAGTTGGATTTGAAATCAGTTTTTTTTTTTTTTTGGCAAGAGGCAAAAAAAGATTTATTTCCTATTTCAGGACAATACTTAGCCCCTTGCTTATTTTCTTTTTTAAAAAATTTCAATTAATTAATTAATTAATTAAGAATATTTTTCTATGGTTAAATGATTCATGTCCTTTTTCTCCCCTCTTCCCAGCCTCCCCCCGTAGTGAAGGAACAATTCCACTGGGTTTTACATGTATCATTGATCAAGACCTATTTCCATATTAGTAATATTTGCACTAAGGTGATTGTTTAGAGTCTACATCCCCAATCATATCCCCATCAACCCATATGATCAGTTCTTCCTGACTCTTTGCCTTGTGTTATATCTACTATGGTACCGACCTAGCTGTTCTATGATTCTCCTATTGTCAAGCAAGAAAGATCAGTGCCCCGTCTGGAAAATGATTCTATATAGAAACTGTTTATGATAGTGGTCACAAAACTTCCTAATACAGTATAAGCCTGACAAAGAAGTAACTTGTAAAAATCAGCATGGGTAAGTGTTCTTTGAAATCTATGTATTACCTGAGAAGTGGATATGGCCTCCCATTCAACCAGACAGAGAAAGAAGAAATGATTAGAGAGCTTTTGCTTCCCATTATATGTTATTGCTAGGCAAACAAAAATAGTAATTTATGGGTTTCAGTTCTGAAAAAGAATCCTAAAAGTTTAGTTTTTCTTTTTATGTATTCGTTTGCTGCCTCTCAACTTTCATTAGATATTTCACAAGTATTTATTAATTCCTTACTATGTGTATTATTCTTATCTCTCAGGATACCAAAAAAAAAGTGCCTGTCCTCAATAAGCTTACATGTTACTAAATGGGATAGCAAAATTATCTGTGTTTGTATTAAATAAGAAGTCCCTTAATATCTTAAAAACAAATGGAAAAGTACCTTATTGGAAGAGAACCTTTAAGATATCATTTTTCTCTATGGAATTTATTGTCTTTTTTTAATGGATATTTTTTTCCAGATTACATGCTAATGCAATTTTTAATATTAATTTTCTAATATTTCAAAATCCAAAGAGAGATTTTACAATCTCCCTCCCTCTAATTATTCCCTCCTCCCCAAGAAGGTAGGTAATATGACATAGGTTGTACATATATCATATAATAATACATATATCCTTTTTCTCATGTTGCAAAATGAAACATATAAATAACTAGTGGCAGGTTGCTATAGTCCAAAGTTTTTTGGGTATAAATTTATATGCTAGGCAAATGGACATCTTAGCTCATTTTTATTGTAAAAATCAAAACAGTCGTCTATTTAATGCTAGTGACATGCTTCAAATGTAAAAAAATGAGAGAAAAGAAAAAATCTAATATTGTATTGCACATGTAGGAAGAAAAACAAACAAACAAAATATTTAAAAAATGTGTAGTTTACACAATCACAGAGGTAAAGAATAGAGGTTAATTTTAAAAAATAAGATTCATTCCATCCTTAACTTGCCATGATCCACAGTGTGAGTGCAAATGAAGTAGACAAAGTGATGTGGTTGCAAATGAGGCATATAAAGCAATAATACATTCAAGAAAGTACAAAAGGAATGACAAAAGGCACAAAATGTTTTGAAAGGCACATCAGGTCATTATAGGTCACTAATACAGATATTTTGTCGTGAGGTAGTATATGTATGTTCAAGTACAAGGATCAATCAAATAAAGTGCAACAAAATAGTACAAAATCCAGCAATAGAGCATTCTTATCACAATAGTCAAATACAATCAATAATCAAATATAATAGGTACAGGCAATTGTAATTAGTACAGAAAATTATTCATTATTAATAGAGGGTACTCATTTCACATGACTGCAATTAATCCATGAGTCCCTTTCCCCAATTTTAATGGCTTTTGGTATAGTTAATAGGACCTGGAATGGTCCATCATAAGAAGGTTTATTCGACTCTGTATGTTTGAAATTCTTTATGTACACACTAGCACCTGGGTTCAAATCATGAAGCGAGAAGTGTAAGGGGCCTGCTTGAACAGCAGCTCCAGAGTGGTGGAGTTCTTGCAATTTTTTTTGTAATTGTCTGATATAAGTGGCAATGGTTGTATCCCCTCCTAACAATGAAGTACAGGCAGGGTTAAATGGTTGTGCCTGAGTAGGTGGATGTCCAAATAGCAAATTTTTTTTTTTGTGATCATCTCATTTGTCATTTCTTATGTCATAGTAGTTTTCCATTACAAGAACATACCAGACTTTGTTCAAAGGTTCTCCAGTTGATAGCCATCCCTCTAGTTTCCAGTTCTTTGCCACCACCAAAAGAGCCACAATAAATATTTTATACAGGTAGGTTCTTTTCCATTATTTTTAATCTCTTTAGGATACAGACACAGTGGTAGTATTGCTAGGTCAACAGGGTATATGCATAGTTTGAATGCCATTTGGGAATGAAATTGCTTACCAGAATGGTTATATCAGTTCACATATCCACCAACAGTTTATTATTTTTTTCCACATCCCCTCCAACATCCATCATTTTCTTTTTTGGTCATGTTAGCCAATCTAGTAGGTGTGAGGTGGTATCTCAAAGTTGTTTTAATTTGCATTTCTCTAATCAATGGTGATTTGAAGCATTTTTTTATATGACTAAAATTAGTTTAGTTTCATCTGAGAATTGCCTGTTCATATCCTTTAACCATTTGCCAATTGGAGAATGCTTTGTATTCTTACACATTTGACTTAGTTTTTTATGTATTTAATAAATAAAGTCTTTATCAGAGAGACTTGCTATAATTTTTTCCCCCAGTTTATTATTTGCCTTTTATTCTTGGTTAAATTTATTTTGTTTGTGCAGAAACCTTTTAATTTAGTGTAGTCAAAGTTATCTGTTTCATATCTAATTCTTATTTCAAACTAAATTCTTCCTTTATCCATACAGGTAAACTATTTTGTGCTCCCTTAATTTGTTTATGGTAACTCCCTTTATTTCTGAATCATGTATCCATCTTGACTTTACTTTGGTATATAGCATGGTCTATGCCTAATTTCTGTCATATTGTCTTCTGGTTTTCTCAGCAATTTTTGTCAAATGGTGAGTTCTTCTTCCAAAAGACTGAATCTTTTCATTTATCAAATGCTAGGCTATCATGGCCATTTAGCATTGTGTGTTGAGTGTCTAATCTTTTCCATTTGTCCTCCATTGTATCTCTTGGCCAACATCAGATTGTTTCTCTTGTTTCCTCTTTATAATATAATATATTTTAAGATCTGGTACAACTTAAGTCACCTTTCTTCAATTTTTCCCTGTTAATTTTCTTAATAGTCTAGGTCTTTCATTCTTCCAAATGAATTTTGTTGTTATTTTTTCTAGCTCTATGAAACAATTTTTGATAATTTCATTGACATAGTACTAAATAAGTAAATTAATATAGGGAGAAATGTTGTTTTTATTATATTGACTTGGCCGACTCAGGAACAATTAATGTTTAGAAATGAATTTATTTATGTGAAAAATGTTCTGTAGTTGTAATCATATAGTTCCTGGGTTTGCCTTGGTAGGTAGACTTCCCTCTACTTTATACTGTTTTAATTTATTTTACATGAGATTTCTCTATCTCTTGCTGTCTGACTTAATGATAATATAGAGAAATGCTAATGATTTATCTGGATTTATTTTATATCCTTCAACTTTACTAAAGTTAATTGTTTTGATTAGCATTGTTTTGTTTTTTAATAATAAAACAATAGTTGAGATTCATGAGATTTTGTACTCTCTATTCTTAGATTGAATGTGTAAATGTAATCTGCAGTAGACAAAATTATCTATGTAATCTAAGTTCCTTTCTTTTCATATTTTCTTTTTTTTAAAAAAACCCTTACCTTCTGTCTTGGAGCCGATAAGGCAGAAGAGTGGTAAGGGTAGGCAATGGGGGCCCAGGGTCACATAGCTGGGAAGTATCTGAGGTCAAATTTGAACCTAGGACCTTCTGTCTTTGGGCCTGGCTCTCAATCCCCTGAGCTACCCAGCTGCCCCCTCTTTTCATATTTTCAACAAGTTTTATGTAGATCATTTCCACAAAGGTTTCAAAGAGAGGGGAAAAAAATCAAAAACTTGTTTTGGTTTGGGCTAAAATATTCTAAAGAAGCTCAAATCCCAAATTCTATTGGTATGTTACTTTTTCATCTTGGTGGAGATCCATTCTACATATAGGGGCAAGGCAGAACTGGCAAGAGCTGAGTTCCACTCTCTTGAATCTCAGCAATCTCTTTGAGTTCTGCGGTTTCTTTGAGTGCTTCTGGTTTCTAACTTCAAGAGGGAAGATTAGATGATGTCAACTCCACTTCAGGTTAGCAAAGGGAGAAGAAGATGAGAAAGGCTAGTAGTCTCCAAGATGTCCCTTTCCCCAGCTTGCTACACTAGAGATGTCAAGGGATTTCTCCTTTGGAGAAATCTCTTACTCTCAGTTGAGCTGAATTATTTCAATTCCAGTAGGAGAGCTCCTTCTCCCTATGATGTCAGGTATATATTTTCATAGTATATGTTCTCTGATTTCTATTTTAGTATTGCCATTGATAAATGAAGTCTCTTTACTATAGGTTATATATGTATTTGTTGTAGGACTGTGTTTGGTGGGGAGTCAAGTTTTTGAGATAAAGCTCAGCCTCTCATTTTCCTATTAATGAATAACAACCAGAAGTTTAGCTTGAACCTGAAAATCTAACTATATTTAAGGAAACAGAACTATATAATTCTTTCCTAGAACCCCCTCCCTCAGAGGAGAGAAGAGTAGGCAAGTTTCTGGTCCAACTCATGCTTCCCCATCTGGTAGGTATTAAAGTTTCCCCTGGCAACAGATACAGGAAGAAGCCAGAGATGTAACCACTACCTCTGTTTGAGCCATACAGTGATACTGCTTGCTCCTTGAGGTAGTCTTTGATGTTACAGTAAGTTATACAAGTGGAATAGGAGGAGATCTTTTTTAATAGTGCTGATGCCTGCATACATTTGGTCCAAGGCAAACCGATTTCCAAGACCCAATACATTCTGGAACCAATAGGGGCACGTTGGATCTCCTGGGAGTTGGCTGGCTCTTGAATGTAAAGACGGACTGCTTTCAATCCACTCCTGCAAATATGTGCTCTGAAATCAATTAATCAAACAACTCATTAAATGCTTATGTATTACGTCCCTCGTGAGACATTGGTCATATGAAGATAAAAGTACAATGGTCACTTTTTCTCAAGAAGCTTACAATTTGCTATGTGGAATAACTTGTGTGTGTGTATCCACATATTTATATACATATATGAACATGCAAAGTAGACACAATATAACTTCAAGGAGAAGTTACTCATAGTAGAGTGGTTCAAGAATGGCTTCATACAGAAAGCTGCACTTAAATAGAGGCTTGAAGGAAAGTAGGGGTTCTTAGAGGTAAAGGTAGAAAAGAGTGCTTTCCTACAATGAAAGAAAGAAATAACAACAACACTATACTACTCTAAGATTTGCAAAGAACTTGACCTGTTAGCACTTTTAATACATGAAATATTCCTGAAAGGCAGATGCTTTTACCATACTCATTTTTAAAATGCAACATTTCAATTCATTTGACCAAACAATTCAACTGTTAAATTCAGAATAGGAAATATAACAGAGGTATAAGAAAACAGAAAAAATATAATAGTACATATCGATATTCCATCATAAGAATGATGAACAAATAAAAGGTTAAAAGTAAATAATTATAGGAACTGAACTTCTTACCTAATACATTGGAATCACAAGTTAAAAGGAGAAAACTAAATAAGATGAGTAGAAAATATTTTTAAAAACATATGCAATGCTTACAAAAATTAATTTTAGACTAGCTTATAAAAGCCAGCAAATTCTAATAGGCAGCAATAATATATTGTATTATTAAATTGTGATAACTTATAAATTGTTAAGGAAATGAGAAAATACCAAAGTAAAAAAATACCAACTAATCTACATAGCCATATTCTAGCAAATAAGAGAACATAAAGGAAATAGATTTCTTGCTACAATAATATCAATTATCCAAATGGATGAGCAAACTGAAATTAAGTGACTTGCTTACAGTCATATAGCTAATAAGTATCTGAGGCAGGATTTGAACTAAGCTCCATCCTGTCTCCAAGTCCAATGCTCTATCTGCTATTCCATCTAATTCCCACACATAAAATTTTGAAGATGGAATATGGAGGAACACATATGAGAAAAAGAGAGAAGACCAATTTGAGTAGTTTAAGTGAAATCAGTATCAATATAAATGGAAATGAGGTTGGCTTGATCTGGGCCATCATACTCCTGGTATGGACCCTGAGGTGAAGACCTTCTCACTTTTACGTTAGAGCTGGTCTTAGATGCTCCAAGGTCATCTATATTCACAAACAAACATGGAAATGGATTCTGGGAATTTTCAAGGCTTATGAAACTGTTATGAATGAACAGGAGCTTGGTGTGATTTTCCAATTCCTCTTGTGTAAATTCTCTCACACTGAAAAACAATGTGGCTTAATTGAAAGAGTTCAGGCATCTCACAGCCAGGTAACCTTGGATGAATCACTTAGAATTAAACTACCATGGTTGATATTGATTAGTGATCATCTATTCCAATTTGTAATTAATATATCAATTGTAAACATCCCTCAGAAATAGTGTTGTAGACTAGAGAAATGAAGATGATTACTCTATGATCCAGCCCACTTCCATTTTTTTTTTTTAGGGTCCTTTCCTTCCATCTTAGAATAATACTGTGTATTAGTTCCAACGCCGAAGAGGGGTAAGGGCTAGGCAATTGGGGTTAAGTGACTTGCCCAGGGTCATACAGCTAGGAAGTGTTTGAGGCCAAATTTGAACTCGGAAACTCCTGTCTCTAAATCTAGCTTTCAGTCCACTGAGCCATATTCCACCTTCCCCCCACGCCAGCCCATTTCATTTTCAGAGTTCTAATTGCCAAAAGTTCTATTATAATGAAGTGAAATTTGTCTCACAATGGCTTCCACCAATCGATTCTGACTCTGCTTTCAGGAATCTCAAACAATAAGCCAAAACCCCATTTATCATTACAAGCTGTCCAATATTTAAAAGCAATTGCTATGATTTCCCTCATAATAATAATGTATTCTTTAACATAAACATCTTCATTTCTCTTTGATATGTGCTTGGTTTTTAAATCATTCTTTGTGTGTGTATGTTTATCTTTCTTTAAGAGGGCCCTAGGACTGGAAATTGTTCACACTCAATGAAATAGTATGACTGAGCCAGCAGGATAGCATTTCTCTCTTGGCAATCATGGTTTTTAATATGTGTTGTTGCCAAATATGCATTCTTGTCATTTTCACGAGGCTCATAAAAAGGATGACTACTCTGTGAGCATTAACTGTGGGAAGGTTGGAGAGTGGAAAGATTTGTCATCATCATACCTAGGTACTAATTCTAGCTGACCTACATGCTTTCTGGGTGACCTTTTATGTGTTACGTAGCATTTCCCTAGTTCAACTGTAATCCTATCTCAAAATTAGGGACTCAATTAGATAATCTCTAAGGTAAGAAGTCGAATCCATGAATTTATGGTTTAGAGTATCTTTTACCAAAGTGGTTGCCCATTCCTGGAAACTTTCTGATTTGGCAACATCTCTTCTAAAATGTAAACAGAATTGAACGTGAGATCTTAGATAATGGTTAACCAACACAGAATTCAGTGGAACTATTACTCTTATTTATTAGACTTTCATTAATGCAGTCCAAGATTGAACTAGTATTTAAGTCACACCATACTATTAACTTATATTTAAGAAAGCCCCTTTTCCATGACTTGTTTTTCAGCTTTGTCTATCCTATCCAGTAATTATAGTAGATGTTTTGAACCTATGCACAGACTTTCATTTTTTTTCCTTTGCTTTACTATTGCCTAACCTTGTTGAGATATTTTTGTATCAGTTCTAATATCTAACATATTAATTTTCCTCTAATTTCTCCCTGAATCAATCTAGTGTGGTAGAAGGAATACTAGCTCTGGTGTCAGAGGATCTGGGTTCAAATCCAGCCTCTGATGCTTACTATTCATGTGACCGTGCTTTTTAACCACCCTCAATCCCAGTTTCCTCATCTGAGGTAAAGAGAGGACAGAACTCTGTTCTTTCTACTATTCTTTCTAACTCTATAATCTTTTACTTTGTTACCTGCAATTTTGATGATGCATAAATTTAATTATATTTCTTCACTGCCCAAATCCCTTGATGTCTCCTTATAGTCTAGACTCTAGAGCAGTGATGGGCAAACTTTTTAAAGAGGGGGCCAAAAGAAAAGAAATGCTCACCTGTCAGTCTGTTTCTAAGGCAACTCTTTCAAAGCTTCATTGTATTGTATCCTACTCATTGTATTCATCAGGTTAGGAATAATGTCGCACAGCTGGATGGAACATTTCAGGGGGCCTAGTTTGCCCATTACTGCTCTAGAATAAAAAATATAAACTCTTTAACCTAGCATTTAAGGCCTTTCATAACCAGATTCCAAACTGTCTCTCTAGTCTTATCATATATTATTCTCTTTTATGTATTATATGTATTCTATGTTCTCACTTTACTTCCTTTCTTTTTCTTTCTTCTTGTGTTGATTTAAACCACCCACTTTGACTATAATGTACTTCTGTTCCTCCCTTCTTGATGTTAAAGTCTTCTTTTTTTCAGGTGCTATCTTTTTGATAAAACCTTCCCCAGTCTCCCCATTCAAAAATATCTCCTCCTATCTTCTTTTATCAACAATCATATTATAAATTATATTATACTTACCTATGTATTGTTCTTATCCCCTATTAGATTGTAAACTTCTTAGGGCAAAGACTATATATACACACATGTGTATATGTCATATATATGCATATATACATACATATATATATATATACATATATATATATATATATAGTTTCATCTTTGCATCTCTACCGCCTACTGCTTAGCATGGGGCATTTAAAGCTCATAGTAAGCATTTGTTGAATAGATATGGATTTTCAAAGACTATGCTCTTCCCCTAATCTACCAATCTAGTAATCATATCAAAAAAGGAATTAAGGTTAATTTGGAATGGTTTCTTCTAAATGAATCAATGGTGTCTTTTTTATTAACATCACTTCCATTTCTAAACACTCAAAAATTAGCTTTTAATTATCCTTCCTAGAACTTTAACTAGGATCAATAATGTGTTCAGTGACCTATAGTTTATTTAAAAATCTACTTTATTCCCATTTCAAAAAAATTAGGACTTTTTTTCATCATTGGTGGCTCAGCACCTTTCCTACACAGGATTAGACTTGGTTTCAAATCCTTACTAGCTATGTGACCATGAACAAGTCTTTTAGCTTTTATGACCCTTACTTTCCCTATCTATAAAATGGAAATAATCTTTCTACTGTTAACTTCACAGGGTTGTCATGAAGCTCAAATTACAAATCTTTATGTAAAAGATTTTGCAAACTTTAAGGTGCTATAATTCAGCTATTACTATAATTATTATTTTAAAACTGCCATTTTAGGCCTTGTTTAAACCATATTTCCACAAGAATATTTGTTGTACCTTAGATAAGAGATGCTAGAGTATTCTCTTAGAGACCTCAAGGAGGGAAAAGCTCTGTTTTAGAACTCTAATTCCTGGAAAATCTCTCTGTCATACAAAGCCCGAGTTTGCCACTCTGCATGTTCCACCCATTGTTCCAGGTTTTTACCCTTGGAGTCAAACACAACAAATTTTAGTTCTCTATTTGAAAGCTCTTCAAATTCTTGAGGGCAGCAATCAAGTCTCTATCAGATCTTCTTTGTAGATTAGACAATATGGTTTCTTTTAACAGATTATTTTATGGTAATGTCTTGAGCCCCTTAAGCATCCTGGTAATCCCTGGACATTCTCTGTTCTCCCAATATTCTTCCTAAAATAGAATGTCCTAAACTGAACATACAGTTTTAGATCTGGTTTGGCCAGGGCAGAAAAGTGCTATGTAAATGTTAGATTTTATTATTATTATTATTAATCAATAATCAGCCAATAAACTTTGATTATGTACTTACTATATTTCAGGAAGAGGAGGACGATAGATTTAAGCAAAAGGAGATGATGAATTCAATTTTATGTATCTTGAACCTGAGGTACTTCAAGGTGCATGGTTGGAGCTTTTCCTAGATAAATAGGTGAAGAGAACCATCAGCCTGTTGAAAATATGAGAATGAAGACTCCAGGGAGAGATTTGGGAAAGAAATAAAGATTTGGAAGTCATGTGCATAGTGGTGATTATTGAAACCATGGGAGGAAAAATAAGATCACAAAGAGAAGAGAGTCTGAGCAAAATCTTAGAGTGTTCCTATATTTAAGGAACAAGGAGAAAATAAGGATCCAGAAAGAGAGAGAGAGAAGTAGCAATCAGAGATGTAGAAGAAGCATGATAAAAATTCAGGGTCTTAGAAATTAAAGGAGAGAGTACTGAAAAAGGGAATCCTGCATCATTATGTCCTTGAAAGGTCTAGAGTAGAAGAGAAGACGGAAGCTGACAGAATTGATATCAAGTAGCTTCATTCATAAAAATAGCACCATTTATTGATATTGAGGAGGAGGGAATGTAGTGAGGGGCTTGATAAAAAGTGATGATGAGGTTGAAGAGTAGGTAGAGGAGAAAGCAAGTGTGTTTGGGAATGAGAAGAGATTATGTTGAAAATTCAGACAAGAATCTTCAGGATCTTGGATGTAACATGTAAAGATGTTACTCCCCCAGTGGGTGACAGGAGGTCATGGAAGTCATAGTATCTGAAGAGTTTAAGAAGCTGTGAAGTCAAGAGTATCTGAAGGTTATCAATATGGTCACCGAAGCTTTCCTCTGAGGATAGTTGAAGCTCATTCTCATAAAACGCTTTAAAGTGTACAAAGAGCCTTACAAATAGCTCATTTGATCCTTCCAACAACACCTGCAGGTAGGTGCTAATATTATTTTCATTTTACAGATGAAGAAACTGAGGTAAGCTGAAGTTAAGAGATTTGCCAAGAGTCACACAATTAGTAAGTCAATGAGGCCAGATTTGAATTCAGGTTGTCCTGACTCTAGTTCAGTGTTCTTTTCATTGTGCCACCTAGCTGCTTTTTAGAGAGTTAATCAGCTTCAAGTTCTGGTTCGAACAGAAATTTTGTTCCTAACCTTTTCCCCAGTTTATTTCTTTCACTTAATTATTGAGTATCCTCTACTATTGTTATTTCTCTTTCTATATTGTACATGATATTCTTAGTAGTAATTAGGGTTACAATTTTATCTGGGCATTTTCAGTACCTACTTAGACATTTTCAGAGTATTTTTTTAATCTTTCATTTCAGCCTTTTTTGATTAAAATGACATCATTGGCGAAACACAATTTTCCTAGACCTTCAGGGATGATGATGATAATAATAGCTCACATTTCTATAGAACATTAAAGTTTACAAAGTGCTTTCTCCCAATAATTCTAGGAGGTAAGTAGCTCACATATTATTATCCTCATTTTATAGAAGAGGAAACTAAAACCTAGAGATGCTGTAAGTTCACAGAACTATATAGATTGAGGCTACAAAAGAGACATTAAATATCTTTGAGTTCAACCTCCTTTGTGGATTTTACAGATTGTTCGAACAAGGGAAGGAGGTAAAGTGACCTCCTCAGGTCATAAGGAAGCAGTACCTGCATTTGAAACCAGGTGGTTTTGACTCTTTGGGTAATGAGGTGGCACAGTGGATAGAGTGCTGTACTTGAAGTCAGGAAGAATCATCTTCCTGAGTTTGACACAACTGAAAAATAAGTGAATAACAACCTTTGACTCTAAATCCATCTTTCCCCTCCCCTCCCCTCCCCTCCCCTCCCCTCCCCTCCCCTCCCCTCCCCTCC
>NC_058132.1:294446144-294708416 GCF_016433145.1 Gracilinanus agilis
CTTCTCTTCTCTTCTCTTCTCTTCTCTTCTCTTCTCTTCTCTTCTCTTCTCTTCTCTTCTCTTCTTTTCTTCTTTACTCTCTCTCTCCCATTTCTTCCTTGTCTTGTAGGTATCAAGTAGAATCATCCAAGATCAGCACTCTGCACTACAATCTGTAGTCTCATTCTGTAAATAGATTCCATGTATCATTTTGGTATCTTAAGTCAAATATAGAAACCACAATCTTGTTCTTCAATACAACATATCTAGACATTTGTTCCTTTCTCAGACCTTTCTCTCTGTATATGGGCTGTCTGAACCTAGTCACTTACATGTTGCTTTGTCCATTAGAATGCCATCTCTTTGAGCATAGCCAATACTGTTTTTGCTTTTCTTTATATACCCATCAGTAATCAACAGAATCAATGGAATATAGTGAACAAATTTAAATTTATAGTAAAAAAAATTAATAAATGCTTACTTATTGACTGATTGAATCTACCTTCTTGAGACCTAACCTTCAACTAGAAGTCATAAAATGTGGAATTAGCATCCCAAGTCTCTATTTCATGGTAGTATCTTTTCTCACCCAACTCTCAACTCCTTCACATAAATCCAATTGCTATTAAATTTCAAGACTATAAATCCTGAATATATTTTTTGCAGTCAAGTGAATTTTGCAGTCAATGAAAACATGATTGAAAGTTTAAACCTAATGTTCACGAGAAAATATAAAATTTTGATTCCTCTTTGCCTCAATTCCTTCTTTTTTGTATATAACTCAACAGCAATAAAAACCAACTTTTAGGTCAAGGTTAGTAAAGAGATAGGAGTAACTCAATAACTTTCAGAAAGTCAGTCTCTAGCTTCAGATTTCAAATGGAAAAAATTCACAGCTAGAATGTCCTTGATGTGTTATAAAAACATGTTGTATATGTACACACATGTAAGTCATGCTGTGCTCAGTGATTAGACATCTTCCTCCCTGGAAAACAGTCAAGACCATGTTTACAAAATTCCTTTTCTATATTTCATTGCTTTTTTCCTGTTCAAAAGGCAGAGAAAAGGTTGATTTTGCATTTTAAGGTTTGTTAAAAACTTTCTGCAGGATTTAGTTTTTCATTAGATGAACACTAAAAAGCCTGATTTAAAAAAAAATATATTATTGTAGCTGAGTCATTTTTCTATGGTTTGTTTTATCATCTTTTTTTTTTTGAGGTGGGATAAGAAATGAGAGCATATTGGAGTTTAATTGGTTTAGGGAATTCATTTTGTTTAATTTGGTTTCACAATATGAACTACTGCCAGTTATCTGGGAGAAATAATGCAGCTATCTTAATGGATGGAACCCAGCAAGTTTCTGTAGTGAGAATCAAAAAAAAAAAAGGAGATCATTATGATATTCAAGGAAGTCATTTTAGAAAAGCCTATGGAATGAGTCAAAATGCATTTTTAAAGACTCAAATTATAATTAGGATTCTGAGTAAAGTCTAGGTGAATTTGGGAGCACTCTGAAGATCCCATTGTTGTCAAATATTCAGCACAAGTGAGGAGAAATGAACTCAGACTTTTGAGAAACTTAATTAAAAGTTCTATCAGGCCAGCGATTCTCCAGAAAACATTTGAACTTTCTTTCATAAAGGCCATTTCTTGCTGGACTGATAATTCTAATTTTGTATGGGGGTTGTAATTCTGTTCCAGAAATGGTCTCTCTCTGACATCACAAGCTCCCTATGCCCCCATCTTTAGATTTGATCCTTTGACATGGAGACAGTACCATATTCATTGGAAAAAAAAACCTGTAATGTTTCAAAGACAATATATTCTGTAATGCCCATTACTGTTGTGTTCTATGGTGCCAAGAAAATTAAAAAACAAAAAAATACAACAACAAAACAAGGCAATTATTAAGCAAGAGGGAAACACACCTTCACTCTAGTTGAAATACTATGTTTTTCAATTTTAAAATTCTAGCATCTATGTAGATAAGCTTTAAGTTAAGTCAAAGCAACCTTAATCAATAACTCAATTTCAGAAGTTTACTTCCTAGACCTCTAAGACCATTTTCTCCTCTAGAATCCCAGGCTCTCACATGTCCTTTTAGTTATTCCTACTGGATTAAATAGCAACAAACAACAGTGACTCCTTTTCTACTTTACTCAGGGTATTTGCTGTGGACATTTTTCTTGCTTTCTACTACCATTCAAAGTTGTTCTAGTGAATATTTAACAACCACCTCCCCACCTCAAAAAAATATGCAACAGATTTTTAACTTTAATTTATATCATTAATACTTTCCTTACCATTTCAAGTCGAGTTAAGCAACAAAACAATAAATCAAGCACTGATTTGTGGTATTTGCTGAATTCTGAAGTGTGAAATGTTCATGCTAAAAATTTAACAACCAGAATTTCAGTCTGAGTTGGATTCAGTGCACTCCTGCCAGGCTCCATTGCATTACTGCCAGGCTCCATCTCACAGTGATCTCAGGACTACTGATAAATGATGAGTAGTTCTTTATTATAGAAAAATTGGGGAAACCTGCCTGAAGCCAATTATTTTAGGAAAAGAAAAAACAGAATTTATAAATTGTGTCTTTTAGGATGAAAGATAAAGAAACATGAAAGTGTTGTATGACTTCATACACATTTGGTAAAAACACAGTTTGTTAAAGGTTTGTAAAGAATAGACCACTTGAATTGTTAAGAAAATGCCTCAAGGGGGCAGCTGGGTAGCTCAGTGGATTGAGAGCCAGGCCTAGAGACGGGAGGTCCTAGGTTCAAATCTGACCTCAGACACTTCCCAACTGTGTGACCCTGGGCAAATCACTTGACCCCTATTGCCTACCCTTACCACTCTTCTGCCTTGGGGCCAATACATAGTATTGACTCCAAGACAGAAGGTAAGGGTTTAAAAAAAAAAAAAAGAAAATGCCTCAAAAATATTCAAAAGAAAAATTTAAAAAAAGAAAAAAAGGAAAAAGAAAGAAAGAAAAGAAAATTCCTCAAAACACAGTGAGTCAAATCCAATGAAGAATCTTCTGTATTCCTTTAATATAATGCAAATGGGTAGAGAACAAACACAGAAAAGGCATATACAGAATCCTATGTCATAGCCGTAGCCTCTCATACAGCTGTTCCTCAATGGTCATCCAGACTTAATATTTATTTTTGGTATGGGTCAGTATCATTGTTCAGAAGTCCCCGCTGATTTGTTTCTTTTACCAGCCAATTATAGGATATATTTGTTAAAAGCAAAAGAAATTTAATTAAACAATATTACAAGAAAAGTTCACATTTACACAGTACTTTAAGGTTTGAAAAGAATTTTAGATATGTTATCTATTTTGATCTCCATAACAATAATTATCATTTTTGTTTCTATGTATATGAAGAAATTAAGGTTCAAAGAGATCGACTTGCCTAGTAGCCACACAATTATTAAATATTTGAAACAGGATGTAGACTTAGTTCTTTCTGATTCCAAGTTCAGATATTCTATCTTCATGTTTTCTCTGCATGTTTTTGTTTAAGTGAAAAAAAATCTTTTATAAATCCATCCAGTTGAACACTTTGGGGTAACGACAGCACGAGCAGCAGAGGGGCATCAGTGAGGTAGGGAACACTTGTGGCTAGAGCTCACACGAAGCTGAAGTAACTAATGAATTAAATGATGTCCCTCAACCATTGGTGTCCTCTGATCCCTATCAGGGAGGCTGCCTTTCTTTCTAAGGTTCTATGCTCGCTCTCTTTTCTGTGCTCTCTACTGGCATCTCCACTGCCGCCGCTGCTACTCTGTTGGATATCTGCCATTGTTGCTTCTGTTCTCTGCTGGGCTTCTGTGGCAGTTCTTTGCTACTCTGTCATGTCCTTAAACTAACATACTACCTAGCCCCCTCCACTGGAACTTCTTTCTTTTGATAGCAATAGGATAAGCTTTAGATTTATGATGCAAATCCTCGTTGATAGTACCAATCTAGTTGGGTTAGAAAAGGCCTTATATGTATGCTTTAAGACTGTCTTTTTAACTTGTTTCTTTCAACTTTTGAGTTATTATGATGGTCTAAAATCTCTTCTAATTCCTATCACATCCCTTGGTTCTTAATCTAATGTCCCTTTAAATTGTCCCATGGACTCCATTTAGCTAAACTAATAGGGAGCTGTAGGGAGGGGATTCCTTTTATAACCACCTTTCACTTTCTCCTTGATGGTCACTCCATTCTGTAATACTTCTGTTTGCCACTTGTATCAATTCTAAGGCAAAACTGAAATAACTCAAGTAGGGAGGAAAGAGAGCTGATGCTAGATTTATAGTAACTGGCTTTGAAACTTACTTCTATGGCTTATTGCCTGTGTGGCCTTGGATAGGTAACTTAATTTCCCTGACCTTCAATTTTCTTTCATTGTAAAATAAAGGAGTTTAATTAAATGGCTTTTAAGGCCTCTTCTCACTGTTTATCTATGATCCTAGCTACTTTCCATCAACAATCAAAATCATAGTGCTCCTTAGACCTGCAGGTAAGGGCATTGCCATGTCATATGTCAGCAGTAGAGGAAATCTTTGGTAGTGCTTTGTCTTCCATATAAAGTAGCTACTGCTGCTACTGTCTTCTACTGTGTTTTACCTTCATCTTTCAAAGTTATTACAGAAAAGCCATGGGAAAAAAAAAACCCAACATGTTCTTTCATTCAGGAACAACGCTGACAATATTTGATATGAACACTTAGGAGGATCAGTGTGAGAATTTGTTATGCTTGACTGTATTTATTTGTTATAGGGTTATATATATATTTTTTTCTTTTGCCATATAGGTGGGAAGAATGAGAAGGTAAAAGAGCACAGAGAGAAAGGAAGTAAGGAAGGAAGAAAGGAAGAAAAAAGGAAGAAAGAAAGGAAGGAAGAAAGAAAGGAAGAAAGAAAGGAAGGAAAGGAAAGGATAGGAAAGGAAAGGAAAGGAAAGGAAAAAGAAGAAAGAATAATTTAGTCTTTTTTTTAATTCAGAGAAGAAAAAAGAAGGAAAGCCAGAAAGAAGTGTATTCTATCAGATCCATTTTGAAAGCTAGAGGTTGAAATTATTACATATTTTTAAAAAGTCAAGCTGTGCATAATAGGACCCTGCAATTTCATGTACAACCTTCTTTTTCTGTTCTACCATATATATATGGAAATGCTTCTTTTATTTGCTATTTTTAAAGTTCAGATTTAAAATAAGTTAAAAGCAAACAAACAAATTCTGTGGGAGAATTAATTAACATCCACATTGAAAATCTGTATTCAGAGCCTACATGATAACAAAAGCTCAGTACTCAGAGGGAATATATATTTATATATATTCACCTATGTCTTTTTTTAATTTAAAAAAATCTTATTTAAATAATTGATTTAGAATATTTTGCCATGGTTATATGATTCATATTCTTTCCCTTCTCTCCTCCCACCCCTCTCCTGTAACCAACAAGCAATTCCACTGGGTTTTACATGTGTCATCGATCAAGACCTATTTCCATATTATTAATATTTGCATTAGGGTGATCGTTTAGAGTCTTCATCTTCAGTCATATCCCCATCAACCCATGTGATTAAGCAGTTGTTTTTCTTCTGTGTTTCTACTCCACAGTTCTTTCTCTGGATATGGATAGTGTTCTTTATCATAAGTCCCTTAGAATTGGCCTGGATCATTGCATCGCTGCTAGTACAGAAGTCCATTACATTCTATTGTACCACAGTATATCCAGTCTCTGTGCACAATGTTCTCCTAGTTCTGATCCTTTCACTCTGCATCAATTCCTGGAGGTTGTTCCAGTTCACATGGAATTCCTCCAGTTCATTATTCTTTTTAGCACAATAGTATTCCATCGCCATCAGATACCACAATTTGTTCAGCCATTTCCCAAATGAAGGGCATACCCTCATTTTCTAATTTTTTGCCACCTCAAAGAGTGCAGCTATAATTATTTTTGTACAAGTCTTTTTCCTTATTGTCTCTTTGGTCTCCTGTGGCTTAAAGTCCTCATGAGTAGGACATTGCAAGGAAGGAGATTCTAATGATTCAAGAAACTTTTTTCCTCAGCTCAGAACAGGAAGTTGTATAAAGAATGATCAGGAGTACTTACTTCCCTGTGAAACTAACACAATGGACTGATTTCTGCCTAATTTGACACATGCCTTTTGCAGGGGAATTTGTATTTCTCAACATCTACTTCAGAGTATAAATAGCAAACCAGTTGAGCAAATACCCATCTGGTTGCTGGCTTTTTGTTTTAGAGAAAAACAAGAAAGTTATTTAGACATTGGAAAACATAGGAAGGACTGCTGAGAAGCAGCAGGTTAGCAGCTTGGAGACAGTTTCTGGATCTGCTTCTGATAATGGCCTTTCCCTATTTACCTCCAGGGGTACCATGTGGCTCCTGTAGGTGACCTATGTAGAGCTGATGCAGCTACATGCAGGGAAAGAGAGAGATCCTGCGTTCTTCTTACAACTAGAAACATAGAAAGAGCCTAAGAATGCCTGCATGACATTAAAATTGCCCAACCTTATTTCCTCTCCACTACAGGGAGAGGAATCAACCCATTGTACTCTTATGCCTCTAGAGGAAACTATTCTTACAATCAAGAATCACCTGATTTTTCTCAGTGCAATTTGACTGTGAATGCTTATCCTGCTATCTGTGGACTTATTTTGTTTGATTGCTCATTTTGGATAATTGTTTTAATAAATTGATTTATTTTGTAGTTATATAAATTTTATTTTATAACATAAATTATTCTGAGAAGTGGGCAGTGGACTTTAACAGATTATCAGAGGGGTTTGGGTGACAATAAAAAGCCCCCAATTTAGGCAAAAATGAGAGCCTTTATCTTTTCTTCCTATTCTGAATGAGGAGGATGAATTTATCATAACTCCCTTTTCTGCTCTCCACATTCTTTTGGAAGGTAATTTTTCAAACTGGGATACTACATGAAAAGAAGTTGATTATAGCTGCTTTATTTTCCTCATATTCCTTACAGATTAGATTTTGCAAAAATATTTAACAAAATCTTCTCTGGTAGCCTTGTAGATGATGGTGTGATATGGCTAGACCATTATGTATATACTCATAATTTCTAAGCTGAAAGGGAACTTAGAAGGATATTGTTAAATTTCCACCATTTTATAGATGAGGAAACTGCAGTACTCCAGTTAAATTAAAGTATTGAAGTATATTTTTTTATTATTCATACCTCCCCCCAAATTGATTATTTGACATGCTTTTTGAGTATAAATACATTGCTTTACAAAATCTGAGTTCAATCTAGCCTCAGACACTAAGGAGCTATGTAGCCCTGGGCAAATCACTTTACCCTGTTTGTCTCAGTTTTCTTATCTATAAAATTATTTGGAGAAGGAAATGGCAAACCATTCCAATATCTTTGCCAAGAAAATCTCAATGGGGTCACCAAAGAGTTGGACATGACTTTAAAAAGATTAATCAACAAGTTGCTTTACATTTTGGAATGAATGAATGAAAAGCTTGTGTGTGGAAATGGCTTGTCTTCTGTTGGTTTCTTCTTTCCTTTGCTGAAACCTCAAAAGGCAGCTGGTATTTTACCCTTTGCAGGCACATTTTCAGTGTGGAATCAGCTACCAGAGCAGTTAGGGAAAAATGAATAGCAGAAGCAGAAAGGGAAAATATAGCTCACAAGAGAGAAAGACTTTATGGAAGAAGTAGTCCTTTAATATTGAGTTAACTATATTTAGAGAAAGTGAGTGTAAAATAATCAATGAGCAGCCTCTTTGCAGATGTCCCAATGAGGCTTGAGAACTAATAATTTGTAATCATTTTATGATTTTTCTATGGTTTAGTGTCTCCTTGTTGTATGGGAATAAAGCTACCTATTTCATACTTGATTTACGTTTGTATTCTAAGTAACATTTTTATATCTACATATCTGGAAAAAACTCCTTAGACTAGTTCCTCCAGAATATAACGAAGTATCCTTGCCTTTTACAAAGGTAAATCTTTCTCTGAGAACCCTTAATCCCATTTCATTCCATCTTCTTCAGCAGATTACCCATTCTATCATTCATTATCTCTCATGAAACTTCAATCTCTTTGCCTGGTTTCTTCCCTGCTACCTACAGGAGAGCCCATGTTCCTCGTATACTTTAAAAACCTCACTTGATTCAACCATTCCTGCTATCTATAATATCTTATTTCTCCTCCTTTTTGTGGATATATATATACATATATATATCTTCAGTATATGATTTCCAAAATAATCATTTGACAGAAACTGGTTTCTTTTTCCAATGATCTTTTAATTGTCAAATCTAATGATCCTTCTTCAAACCTCATCCTTTTTTACCTCTCTATAGCTTTCAAATTTGTCTTCCTCCGAATTTTTTCGTCTCTCTGCTTTCATAGCACCAGCCCCTATAGCTTCCAGCTAGTAATAGTAATGCTAACAACTCTGTTAGATGTTGAGGGCACATAGATAAAAATGAAAAAAAATTAGTCCCTGTCATCAAAAGCATCCAAAATAAGTAAATACGAAATTATTCAAATTAGAAACAAAGTGATCCTATGTATGAAGGGGAATATGGTATGAAGTGGAGAGGTCAAAATCTGGGAAAATCAATAAAGGTTTTGATAGGAGGTGGCCCCTTTAACTGAATCTTGAATGAAACTAGTCTTTGCAAAGTCCAGAGGTAAGCCAGTAAGAGAGCAAGAACCTTGGAGAGACCAAGATAGAAAGTAAAGCTTGGAGATGTCACTCTTAGGAATCTTAGGAAGAGACGTATCACAGGTATTATCATCAGAGAGCCGGAACTGGATAGCTGAGAGCAAATGAGAACAGTACCCTTCACAGTCTATGGAGCCACAGTTAGAAAAAAGGCCTCATATTTTAGTGACTATATAAATGACAGTAACTATTTATATAACTAATGTGAAAGGTTACTCCTTCATATGTTTCTTACCTTTTAAAAATAACTTCTAATTTTTCAGTATTCTGTAGTATTGTGCCTAGAAGTGGTGATGTGCACTCAATAGATTGGGAGTTAACATGCAGGTATATTTTCAGGTTTTTTATCCAAGAAAAGTGATGAAATCCTCAAAATGTGCTTGGACCCTTCTTGCTGTAATAGTTTTTGACCTGTGTAGATGAGCACTTAGAAAAAGATTGTGTTAAAAAATTTGATTTATTGTGATTAAAAGGAAAAAAATTTTAAATGAGAAAAACAAAAAACAAAAAACAAGAGCGAGAATGTGCTAATCACAGGAAACCTATATAAATTCGATAAAATCAAATTATTCCAAACTAGCTTAATTTGTTTTTGTTTGTTTGCTTTTTTACATGCTACTTAGCCAGTAGATAAAAGAATTGCAGTGCTTTTGATTTTGCTAACACATTTGGTGATGTCTTCTATGATAGTTTTGTAGATGTCATAATGAAACAAGGGCTGAGCCAAAGTATCTTTTGAGACAAGAGAGGTTAGGTAACTCAACTAGGTTTAAAAAAAAAAAAGAATATTCTGACTGGACCAGTTCCAGTCAGAATATTCTTTTTTTTAAAATCACATTTAAATTGGCCTCATTCTAGGCTCTATTTTATATTCAAACCTAATCTTTTTTTTTAAAAAACCTTTAACTTCTGTGTATCGGCTCCTAGGTGGAAGAGTGGTAAGGGTGGGCAATGGGGGTCAAGTGACTTGCCCAGGGTCACACTGGGAAGTGTCTGAGGCCGGATTTGAACCTAGGACCTCCTGTCTCTAGGCCTGACTCTCAATCCACTGAGTTACTCAGCTGCCCCCTAGCTGGCTTATTTTGTTCTTGAGAAGCAATCTTATAGTGAAAAGCAGCATGATAAAGCGAAAAAGAACCCTGGATCTGGAGTCAGAAAACCAGGTACAAATACTGATTCTACTTATTAACTATATGATCTTAGGCAAGTCACCTAACTTTTCTAGCTTCAGTTTCCTCAACTCTAGAATGAGGGTGGTTGGATCAGAGATGACCTCTGCATTCCTTTCCACAACTGAAAATAAGTAACTAATGTTAAGATAGGATTATCTCCCCTGTCTATTTTTAGCTAATCAAATCAAGAACTTAAAGTACCCCTACAGGACACTAAGTAAGAGAGTTAGCAAGCCACTTGCTAAAGTGGATGACAATTGCAGAGGCCACTGCCCTGCCCCTGGGCTGTGCTAGGCAAGTTGAAAGACTGTGATTGGTTCCTGGAAAGTGGGGAAGTGAAGTGGAAAAAGGACTATAAAAAGTCCTGAACTTCCTGCCCAAGGGACTTCTCCTTTGAATTTCTTCTCATTTGGAGTTCATCTTTGGACACTCTGTGTCAGTGAGCTGGACTGAAGGAGGAGACTCTTTCCTTGGATCATGTGTCAGCTTGCTTTCCTTTCCTGACTTTTGGAGAGATTGGTTCCGGAGAGGCCTTCTTTCCTTTCCTGGAGTAGGCTTTGTTAGTGGAATCCTTGCTGAAGACACCACCCACTGGGACTCCCGGCTTAAGAGACTACCAGGACTCCACATGGAGATTGGTACTTGAGAGGTAATTTTTAAAATCTGTGACTACACTATTACTTTAGAACTTTCATATTTAGCATAAAGCACAAATTTAAATTGTTACACTAAAGTCTAGAATTCCTTTAAAATGGAGTGATTTGTCAGGCTGAGAACAAACATACCAGGTGAGATATTTCAGGAACATTACTAATGTCTAATAAAAAACTGAAATATGCTAAAAAGTTTGGCTGAAAGTCAAGGGACATGAGCAATAAAATAGATAAGAGAAATGGCAAGCATTGAACAGGGTCAAGAAAACTGCAAGAGAGGTCAAGTGTATTGACATTTAGGATCTAAGTCAAATGTGAATATAGATAGTTCTCTAACCAGATGCTCTAGGGACCCTATCAGAAATTTTTCTCTGTCCATTTTTTTTTTTACACCACTTTGAAAAGAGATATAGTGGGTGATGAATACTCACATTTTCTTAGATCTTTTTTTTTTACCAAACACTGAGAAGTGATTGGCATATGTAAATAGAACTTGATAACAAGATTTTTGCTTGAGATTTACAAAACCTCAGAGCCATCATGCTATTGTCTATGATTCTCCAAGGTTGATATTTATTAAAGTGGGTATTTCTAAGGCTTTAGGTTGAACCTGTATATGAAAGAGCTATCTCACTCAGCTACAGAGCTACAATTAACTTTTCTTGCTCCTAAACTGATAATTCTTTTTTTTAATTTTTTTTAAAATTTAGAATATTTTTTCATGGTTACATGATTCATGATTCCCCTCTTCCCCCATTCCCACTCTTTCCTCCCCCCTCCCAGAGCTGACAAGCAATTCCACTAGGTTATACATGTAACATTGTTCAAAACCTATTTCTGTGTTATTCATATTTGCAGTAGAGGATCTTTTAACATCAAAACCCTAATCATATCCCTATCAAACTACATGATCGATCATATGTTTTTCTTCTGCATTTCTGGTTCCACAGTTCTTTCTGTGACTGTGGATAGTGTTCTTTTTCATAAGTCCCTCTGGATTGTCCTGGATCTTTGCATTGCTGCTGGTAGAAAATTCTATTACATTGGTGCCATAGTGTATCAGTCTCTGTGTACAATGTTCTCCTGGTTCTGTTCCTTTTATTCTGCATCAATTCCTGGAGGTTGTTCCAGTTCACATGGAATTCTTCCAATGAACTGATTATTCTGTGGTTGATTGTAAGTGCCATCATTCCCTTTAATAATACAGTTCTCACTTGAGTTTCATTCATTCAATATATCTGTTGATTGTTTACTCTATGTAATGCATTGTGGTAGATGCTGTGAATAATACAAAGATGAAATATACATAGGGACTACCCCTGAGTAATTTATAATGAAGCAGCTAAGATCTTTCTCTTAATAAGAGAGGTAAGTTTACTTTTCATGGTGTGAGTTGTTCCAAAATATCTTCCTTCTTTGGTCAAAATCTCTACCCCTCCCTGGTATTTTTTTCCCTGAAAACATCTCTAGAAAGTCACTGTGAAACTGCCAAAACATATTACATTAACCTTTTATTAATATCTTGTATCAATCTGTCCAACTTTGATGTTTCTGATATGGAAAAATAATGTCATCTTCAACTTCCCAAATCATTTATTAGAGATTTAAAAAGATAAATGTAATCCAGGTTCTAGTCTGGAACATTTGTATAAAACTCTCCTCATTGGCAGAGAGAATGAAAACTGTTTGCACATTTAATGGGGAGGGTAGGTAAAAGGGCTTGAGAGAAGAGAGAACTTCTTTATTTCTGATTTGAGGGAGGACAATTATGGTTCTAGACACTCCTCAGGACTGATACCAGGGAGAAATAAAAAAAGACTTCAGAAGGCAGGCATAGACAACATCCAATTTGAACATATACATAATCTACATCATAAACCATATAGATAGTAAAATTATGAACAGGCTACCCATTGTAAAAGAGAATTCTTTGTTCTCTCTGGGTTTACACTTGTGAAAGGGAATCCTTTATTCCCTTTGTCTATTTTAAGTTTACACTTTGGTTAACAATAACTTAATTATTCCTACTTAGTACCTCACTAGATTTTGAAGACAGGATTAACTCTCCTTCTTCTACTTTTGAATTGAATCAACAAAAGCTTGAACACCCTATTTAGTACTAGGTGGAGGACCTTTTCAACTCAGCCAGGCAATGAGAATTCACACCTCAATCAGCCAGGAATCTGTGAATTCTTTTGATGAGTATTCACCTCTCCAGATGGTGAGAAGTGGATTCCACAAAAACTGCCCACTGGCAGTATTAGGCAATTTGGAAGCTGTGATTGGCCCTTGTGAAAAGAGAAAGAGATAGGAAGCCAATATAAAAGGCCCTGAATTTCTGGGGCTAGGGAAGTGAACCTCAAGAAGGAAATCAGTTTCAAGAAGAAGGTTGGCTCAAGGAAGAGAACTGGCCTCAGGAGTCATCTTCAGCTCAACTCATTGTCTTCATTTGCTTTTTGGAGGGAACTTGGGTGAGTAGATAGCTGGCTTTCCCTTCCTGTCTTCTGGAGAGAGTTTAATTATGACTGAAGGTCAACAAGTTCTGGTTGAGTCTAGCACTGGAGCAATATTTAAATAGATAGGCTAAATGTCTTTCTACCTTTCTGTATTTCTCTACTTTCACTCTTTCCACCTCTTTTGCAAATAAAAGCTATTAAAAGTCATTTCGACTTTGAGCAATAATACTTTAAATCAGTGACTATCATATTATTTATAATTTTCATATTAGCCTGTATTAATTTGTCAGCTTAGTTGGGCATAAAAGGAAAGAAAACTAGATTTTCACAGTAGGGGAAAATGTGATAAAGGTCTGGAGCATGGGACTTGTTATTAAGGAGAAGGAGCAGTGGATTTAGGGATCAAGGGTAGGGGAGATAGGAGTCCTTGTATGAGGAAAGAGGAGATTAAATGCTTAAGGGAAGAGAAGCTTCTATAGCTCCCCAAAGGTCATGATGGTCTCCTTACTATGCATAAAGTCCATGAGGGGTAGGACCTTATCAAATCTTTCTTTCATCACCTGCAGTATCTAACATAGTCTATGGGGGATTAGCACAATTTAGCAAGATGAAAGCTGAACTTATAGTCAGTTGGAAGCCCTGAATTAAAATATCATTCTCCTTTTTTACCATTCATCTGGCAAGTTATTGAACCTTATCTAACCTCTCCACTCCTTAGAACCAAAACTTCCCCACTATATGAAAAGAAAGACTTCCTTCCACCAAGAAGACGCCCAATACAAAAATCTTCGGTCACTAGCAGGAAAACCAAACTAAACTAAACAAGCCCCTTTCCTCCCTCTATTAGTGGGAGAAATTCTCTCTTATATATGCAGTAAGCTTCAGCCTCCTTAGAGAATGTAGCTACATTCTGCCAAGCAATCAGCAGAATCACTGGACACAGAAGCATCAGGAGAAAACAAACAAAAAAAAATGTGCAAATGCTTAGAAGCAGGAGATAGAATGACAAATTGTGTAAATTTATTATAAATTGTACCCCACTTTCTTATCTAAAAGGAAAGTTTTGAAAGTCCATTTCTGTCTTGGGCACCCTTTGGCTGGGTTGAGAACTTGAGGCCTGAGGCTTATCTGTGTAAGGAGAAGCCTCTGCCTCCCCGGTGTCTCAGAGGATACTTGCATCTTGTCCCACATGAGTCCTGGGATCTGGAAGCTTGCCTCTGACTCAGACTGAGGTCTGGTCTGTCCAGCCAGGGATACCCAGAGGGTGTGATCTCACCAGGGTTATAAGTTGGGGATCATGGTTCTTTGGGCTGGCTTGATGGCAGCTTGTGTCATCTCTTTGCTAGTCTGGCGACACCAGGTAAGTGGCAAACTCAAATTAACTAGGTGATCAGTCATGTGATATTTTATTCTCTTTAATTCACTTTTACTATCTAATAAATAATTATAAATATAGAGTTATATTTATATATATAAATATAATATATAATAAATATATATTATATAAATAAATATTTATATAATAAATATGAATATAGAGTTCCCAGAGAATTTTAATCCTAACAAAATTCAGGGTATAACTATTAGAATATTCACTGTACACATGGTATTCATATAAAATAAGGCTAGAAATGTCTATTAGAATCAAATGTAGAGATCTTTCAGTGTCAGAGAGAGAAGGATTATTTCCTTCTGAAGGCATTAGAGAGCCAACCACTGAAATTTTATTTTATTTTGTTTTGCTTATTTTATTTTTTCTAAACTAAGACATGATTAGGTATGTACTTTAGGGAGGTGAATGCAGGAGCTATAGAGAGCATAACTGGGTGCTGAGCAAGACTAAGATCTGGGAAATCAGTTAGTAGACAACTGCAATAGCTCAGGTGAAATAAGATGATAGTTTGAACTAGACTAGTGGAAAGATGAAGCGATATAGAGGGGAATAGACAAGACTTGGTTAACTAAATGGCTACGGGGAAATTTTACAGAGATGAATCAAGGATGATTCTGCAATTACCAATCTGGATACCTGGGATAATGGTATTTTCATCAAAAATAAGATGTTGAATTAGAGAATAGAAGACCAATTGTTAGGAATATGCTATTGAGAATTCTTTTGGTAGAGAGATTAGACTAAATAATTCCTAAAGTCTCTCCCAACTTAATTTTGTTCCATTTGTAGGAAGGGGTAGAAGAGAAATAGAGTGGTACCATAGAAAGAAGGCTAGATTTGGTGTCAGAGGGCTTGGATTCAAATGTTACTGCTACCTATGCTCAAGGTCTTAGACCTCTAATGCCCTAATTACCTCAACTGAAAAATTAGAGGGTTAGTTTAAAAGATCCTAAAGATTCCTCTCAACTCTTAAATCTATAATCTTAGGAGATCTATTCAGACAAATTATGTCATTTTGTGTAACATTAAAGTCCAACTTTTCTTTGTTACTCCCTTATTATAACTATAGAAAATCTAGCCGGGTGATTTCTTTTACTTTGACATTTCCATGTGAGCAAACCGTTTTTAAGGATCCTTTTATTTCTGTGTACATTTGACTTAAATAGGTATGGAATGCAGGGTAAAAAGTATAACACATTACTTAATTAAAAAAAAATATTGTTTATGATTAGGCATTTTTAAGGCACTTGAGAAGCTCCCTGGGCTTCTAAATCTGCCATTCCAGGGGCCATTGCCTTCCCCTCCACCCCCATGTGTGCCAGATGTGCCCTAGGACATGAAGCAGCTACTGTCCATCTGTTGTTTATTACTGTAATGGTCTGATCCCTGGAGAGTGGGAAGAAACATGAGAATCTATGGACATCACCACATAAACTTTGCCCCATACTTTCCAGTACACGAATTAAGTAACCGAAGATTAGCAAGCTAAAAGAATAAAGTTAAAAGAAGAAATACGAATTTATGAATTAGCTCATTCTAAAACTATACTTTCAGAAGTACATGGGTTAAAGCAGGAGGCTCATTTAATAGACTTGGCAATAAGGGGAAGAATTACTGACATTAGTTGTTTCTGTTCATTCATAGCACACCCTGGGGATTCTCTAAACACTTCCTCTTCAAAATTTATTATAACGGATGAATTCCATAGGCTCGTGCCCCCAAATAATCTCTGCTTGTTTGCTTAATTAAGCCATAGTGATAGACTGGGCGGATGTTTCCTGGTAATTAATGATCAGCTGAAGAAACTGAAGTCCTGAGGCAAAACTGTGAAAATATTCAGTTGTTAAAAAAATGCAGCCAAGTAATTAGCTTTTCATGTCTTGATCAGCCCTGAAGTTGAAATGTACATTGTAGTGGTTGACAAGATCCATTTATAGTTCGAGGTCCCACGCTAATCGCTAAAATGCCACCCACGAATAAACAGAAGGAGGCCAGGCTCTAACTCTTTGCTTGATGCTTTGTACAATGTGTTGGTTATTTATAGATTGTCTATAAGTAAGAACTTGCTGAAAGCAACTATTATTAAATGGTGGTGCTAAGGACCGGGCAAGAGTTATTCTCTCTGTTCCCAGAGATCTTTATAAATAGAATATCTAGCCAGGCAGGAGAATTTAGGGAAAGTCCAGCCTAGACACAGGAGCAAATCACGCCCACGGGATACATTCTAAAACAGTATATGTTTTGAAGCTCAAATTATATTTTGCATGTCTATAATATTTTGGAAGTGACTCAATTATCCAAATCTATTCCATCAGCGTATAGTTTTACTAAGCTAGAAAGTTTCAAATATAGTCCTGATGAAAAACCCTACTGTTCTAGAATTAAAAAGAGAAGAAGGGACATCTGGGTAGCTCAGTGGATTGAGAGTCAGGCCTAGAGACGAGAGGTCCTAGGTTCAAATCCGACCTCAGACACTTCCCAGCTGTGTGATCCTGGGTAGGTCACTTGACCCCCATTGCCCACCCTTACCACTCTTCTGCTTTGGAGCCATTACACAGAAGTTAAGGGTTTAAAAATGTAAAAAACAAAAGTGAGAGAAAAGAATCCTTCACCTGCAGGTTGGCCCCTTAGTGGTGAATTCTTTGATAATGGTGATCTATTCAACATAGCAATTTATTAACATTAAAAAGAACAAAAATAGGGTTCATTAGTCCTACATGGCATCATCTTAATAAGATCACTTCTTAAATTTTAATTAGTTACTAATTTTAATTTTAATTAGTTATGAATGTGGCATCTTTGTTCACATGATATAATGAAAAGTGTTGGATTTGGAACTGAAGTTTAAATTCTAGCTCTGCCACTTACTAGTTCATTGGGCAAGCCACTGAATCTTTCTAGGCCTCAATTTCCACCTCTACAAAGTGAGGGATTGTATTATTTGGCTGCTAAGGTCTATTTGATCTCTAAATCTATAATCTTATGAAATGAGGAAGTGGCAATTAATTTCATTCTGCTCAAAAAATAGCCAGAACCATAATATCATAAAACATTTGGGCATCTTGACTTGCATTGCTCAAGAGTATTAACAGGTTATCATGAAGATAGTTGCAATATACATGCCAACTTCAATGCACAGAGGACAAAGAAGTTAAAAAAAATGTGGTCTTAGATCAAATCCTACAGGCAAAGTCAATATGTACTTGATAACTGATTACTTCAGCGTGATGATGAACACAGGGAATGATTGATTAAACATATTATGGAAAACTTGGTTAGGATTAAGAAATTAAAGAGGTCAGAGACTCATAGACTACTCAGAAGCAATAAACCTATATTTAATTTTTTTCCAGAAGAGTTTGAAGGTTTTATATATAAGCAAAGAATCATGTAATATAAATTGAAACTGTATTATAACTGTAACAGTGGAAATCATTTCACTAACAGGTTTCTGTGGGCTGTCAGATCATCACCTGCTTATATATATATATCAAAATCAAAATCAATATTATATTAGAATAAAAGTAAAAGATGAAAAATTGCTGAAAACTACAAGTTCTCTGGTATGAATGACTTAAAATGCAGTTCACTTAGAAATATGGCAAATGGATAAAAACAATGACATTGATTCTAATTATCTACTATATAATAAATATAAAATTCCATTAATGAAGTTTAAATAATATAAAATAGTAGGCTAACCCAGAAACCAAAAGATGCTAGAAACTACCTTACTCCAAAACCTTTGATCTTCTTGACAATAAAGAGATATAATAATAAAGAATGGTTTTGAGAACAAGCTAATTAGAAAGAGTATCACTTGAAAAAACTGTCAAAAACAGTATAAGGGATAATGATGCTTCAGAAAGCTTGGCATAATACCTAAGATCATCCTAGAATATTTATATAAATGAAGCTCGAAGAAAGAAAATAAATACATGTAAGCCAAATATATTTGTCTGCATTTTAATAATGATATAACATGAAAATCAGTGAAGCCACTGCACTGAAGCCTCACCATCTGAGTAGCTGATGTCCTAGGGTAGTATTGGCAAATATTTTTGAGTTTGAGTACCCACAGGGCAAATTCAAGCTATCTGTGAACCACCCCCTCTTCCCCTATAATACCAGAGAGTGAAAGAGGAGGGAGGAAGTGCTTGCTTTGGGCAGCTGGACAGAAGGGCAGGGCATGCAAAAAATGTCCTCTGGTGCCCCAAGTGCCTGCTGGGCACAGGTGCCAATACTGTGCCAGTGCTGTCCTAGGGAAATAGGAAAAGCACTTCAGAAGATAAGAGTATGTCAGTGTGATAGTACTTCACCAAAAAGTAAAGAAGAATTCCATTCTGGAGGCAGAATAATATTAAAGGAAACCATGGGAGAAAATTTCAAAATACTTTAGAGAAAGATGATATTGATACTGATGTGATAATTGGAATTGAAAAGAAATCTAAAATATCATAGATTTTATTTTTATCTTAAAAGGGAAATCAAGAAAATGCCAGTAATAATCAAAACATACCTACTTTTTTTATCATATCCATGAACCTTTATGATTAGATCTAGGTTTACATCAAGAATCAAATTTATCAGAATAAATAGATTTCTACAAACATTTTATAAGGCAATACATATATACCATTAAACCTTGAACGGGGAAGAAAATAAAAGATCCTGTTTTCTTTGCTGTATGTAAAAGGACACTTGATTTAGTAAAGCAGAAAGCAGCCTTAACTGGTATCATTCAACAATATGCCTCAAATACATATGTTAGGGTCCTACATTATTCTTTTAAAGAAATAATTTAGGATAGATATAATGCTGTTCCATAATTCTCTGAGTGCCAATATCACATGACAAACAAAATATGAAAAACAAATATGTTCCCCAAAGATGTTTGCCACTGTTTTTGGAGGGTATGCTGTACAAAACTCCAAATGAAATTTCTCTAGACATAGTAGTTTAAAGATAAAAATATACTGATTATAGTGATCCATGGAACAGGGATATACTTTAATCAAAAGAGCTTGATTTAGAAATTCACATTGCAAAAACTGAATGGATGAAGCATGAATATTAGCCAGATTGTGACTTGCATTTGGATGGACAAATAATTCAGTTAGTTCATCAGCACATGTATCTTGAATAAGAATTGCAGATGGAGATTGAGTTGGAGCTTAGAATTCATGCATGGGAAAAACAGGGTAGATCATATTTTTGAAACTGGGAAGGGCTCTTAAGAATTCCCAGGCCACACTTTACCATAAAAGACCATCTTTTAAATAGTAATACTCTCTCAGAGGAGAGTGATACAGTAGAGAGAGAGCTAGCCTCAAAGTCAGGAAGATATGGTCAAGTCTTGACTCTTGTTTATATTTTTTTTGTGACCCTGAACAAGTCATTTAACATCTTAGAACTCTGAACAACTCTCTAAAACCAGAATTTTAAACTAATTAAACTAACAGTAACAACCACATATTAACATTGCATTTTGAGAATTAAAACAATTTACATATATTACATTATTTGATTCTCAAAACAAATGCTTGTTCATATTATTTGTCAGATATGGAAGCTAAGGCTTAGAATAAAAATATGAAGAATGCTTGATTCCTGATCCCAAAGTGTTCATAGTTTATAAAGGAATCAGGACATGAACACCTTTTTTTTAAACCCTTACCTTCTGTCTTAGAATCAATATTATATATTGGCTCCAAGGCAGAGGAGAAGTAAAGGCAAGGCAATGGGGATTAAGTGATTTGCCCAGGTAGGAAGTGTCTGAGGCCAGATTTGAATCCAAGCCCTCCTGTCTTTGGCCTGGCTCTCAATCCACTGAGATACCTAGCTGCTCTTGCATGAACACAATTTTATACAAATACTCAATGTGTTTCTAGGGTTCCCTACTTGGACTATTTCAAACTCCAAAATAATATAGTCACTTTATCTGTCACTTATATAATAAAACTTTTTTCCCCCATTTTGATCAGATTTAATTCTGGGGCAGTAATTTCCTTGCTTCCTCAACCTTGTAAGATACAAAATTGTTAGCAATTACAATGAATTTTTTTTTATCAGATGTGCTTCTCCTAAAAGAATGACTTTAGAAGTAAGAGAAGATGGAGCTATAAAGAGGCAAAGAAACAGTTTCCTATAAAGTTGGTGGAGAGTGAGTATGGTGTCCACAAAAAAAACCAAGGGAAGAAAGTTCCCTGGAACTCATAGTGATAAGTAGTGCCAAATGCTGCAGCAAAAGTTTAAAAAAGGATGTGGCAGGAGGAAAGACCATTTAAAGTGACAGTTAGAAGGCCATCAGAAAGAGCTACTTCCAAGAATGGTAGATACTAAAGTCAGATTGCCAAGGGGTAAGAAATGAATGAGTGGTGAGGAGATAGCAAGTGTAGACAGTTCTTTTGAGAAGTTTGGGAATGAAAGAAAGTGAGGTGTTTGGAGAGAACTAAAACTGGAAGCAACCCAGAAATCATAAAGTCCAAACCCCTCATTTTATAGATTTTCAACACAAGGTCCAGAGGATAGTGACTTCTACAAAGTTACAAAAGTAGTACAAAACAAGGTCAGGATTTGGATCTAAGTCTTCTGATGACAAATTCTGTCTTCATTAAAAAAGATAAGCTTTGGTTAAAATTACTTCCTTTTTTTGTAAATTCATATTTGAACATTAAAAATCTATTCATGATATATTATAAAAAGATGAAAGTCAGAATTTATGTATTTTGTAGTTATGTGCAATCTTCTGACTCCAAATCCAGGATCTGAAATTTTTTCCATTACCAGAGCTGTCTGATGTAAACCAAGGCAGGAACAGAATTAAAGGAAGCTGTTTTGGGTGGGGTATGGGGCAAATTGAAATGAGAAGATAGGATAGGATAGTATAAGTTAGAAGATAGTACAGAACAGGACAGAACAGAATAGGAAATAAAAGTATGGAATTCTAGTCATTTTTTTAAAGTATATTTTCTCTAATCTTTTGAAATCTTAATGCATAAATCTGCACCTGGGTGAGGCAGATATACCTCTGTCTACTAAGAAAGTGAGCTGAGTCTTTTAGAAAATCTACAGATTCTCTTTTACATAGCTATAAACTTGTTTTCTATAGCCCAGTATCTGTGTCCTCCATCAGCTATTATGTTCTGCTTATTTCTCTCCACTTCTTATCCTATACAGTTTTGTTTATAGGCTCTTATGTAACCTGCATAAGTGGAATTCTCCTTGGACCCTTTTTTACTTAGAAATATATTTTAAAAGATGAACTTTGGCAACAAGCTACAGATTGCTTTTCAGAAACTCCTTTCTGCCAAGAGTCAAAAGGATACTCCTTTTCTCCCAAGCCTAAAGACAAAAGTTCTTCAGAATTAAAGTAGAAACTTAGATGGTATCAGAGCAAAAGAGGAGAACCACATATTCAAAATTATGATATTAAGAAAAATGAAATTTCACTATTTAGAGAAAACATAAAGAGTCCTGAAAACTAATCAGATTCATGTTGATGTGAATATTGTCTTTATTTATATCCAATATAAAGATGTATATTTAAATTTATTTATTTGTCTTTTCATCCATTATATAAAAAAGAAAAAAGGCAATCAATAAATATTTAGTATTTGCTAGAGACTGCTCTAATTGCTGGCAATACCAAGAAAGACAGAAATCATACTTGTCTTTAAGAAGTTCACATTCTAATGGGGAAGGCAAATGGGAAAACATATAGGTATGTAGCAAGATATTTACAGGGTAGGAAGGTAATCTCCAAAAAGAAAACACTAACAGCTGGGGAAATAAGGGAAGGACTAACATTTGCTGTCAAATTCTATTTCCATTGTGAGAAGGGAATTGTGTTATTCTATAAACTCTTAAATATTCGCAGACTTTTTTTTTTCAGTCATGTCTTACTCCTCATGACCCTATTTGGGGTTTTCCTGGCAAAGATAGTGGAGTGGTTTGCCATCATTTCATTGTACCACTGACAAAGGTGTATAGAGTATTCAGTGAAGGCTAGCACCTCTGGTATGAGAGCTTGTCCACAACTTTGGGGGTTGTTTTCCTTTTTTTGATGCCACCAGACACCCATCTCTCACCTGTGGCTCCAAGAAGCTGTAGCATGCCCAGTAGCATAGCCCAGTGAATTATCTTGGTAGGCAGACAAAACCAGGTTGAGAGAAACCAACATGTCTCAAACCTGTCATTGAGTTAGGAGAGTGACTCATTCATGTGAAGCCTTCCTCCACTAGAATGGGCAGATGAGAACAATTTATTCCAATGCTCATGAAGGTAGTGTGGAAGCAAGCATTATGGAATTCTTAGAGCTTGGCTAGACATCAAAGAAGGTAAAGTTATCCACTGTGTCCTGAGACCTCACTAGCTGTCTTGACTTTTGTCTTGCCACCGGACTTCAATGACTCTGTTAGAAAGAGAGCCTGATAACATCATGCAGCTGCCTCACTTGGATCCAAATTATGTTCAAATCAAAAGACATCACCTGTGATATCATTTTGGTCTTCTTTGAGGATGAAAGACAACAATAACCAACCAAATGCTAACAGTAATAGTAGGTCGCGATTGCTTGCCCACTCACTTGGACCAAACTTACAGTAGGAAAAACAAGAAATGCCTCTGTCATCATTGAGGGGCAAGAGTTTGCTGTCACTTCAAATTCTTTCTCCAATGAATTGCTAGTGTTTTATATTCTGGGGTTCTTGTTTCATTTCTTTAAGTCAAGGTTAAAATGTCTAACAGAAATACTATACCATTGTGGATACTAATTCGGTCTCAGTCAGGAAAACCTGAATTCAAGTCTTGACATTTACTTACTTCATAATTGCAAGCAAGTAACTAAATTTTTATTATTCCAATTATTAATTGCCAACCAGGTATTGACTTATATTCATACACTAAGTCCCTTTGCAGAATTCTTCCTACACAGATGCAAAGGGAGAGGAACAGTTAAAGGTCCTAGTCATTATAATTTTAAGTGAGTAAATTTCCAAGAAACTTTCCTGAGTACAGACTTTCATATGGAGAGGCGAGGAAAGGACAAGAAGGTGTGGGGTAGGGAACTTTGGTCCTAAAGATTTCAAAGACAAAACTGCCTATTTCACAATTTTGGAATGGGACTTTCTTTAAAATAGAAATTATGAGTTTTTCTGTTAGAGAAGAGGAAAACCAGTAATAATCTGAGAAGTATTTTAGATTTGGGGAGGACAGATTTCAAAGGAAAGAAAGGGACTAACATACTGTAGGTAAAATCTGCCTAAGAGGAATGAAGATAGAATTCTGAAAATACTATTCCCCGGAAAAAGAATTCAAGCTATATTTAAAGTGCTCTGCAAACCTTAAATGGCTATATAAATGCTATTTATTAGCTGCCATACAGTCTAAAATGGAACATAGCTAGCACATAGAGATGGATTTGGTATCTGTGCAAGGTGGAGAAAATAAGCGAAGGTAACAAAGGCATTTTTTTCTTCGAAGTTGACAAGAGAGAGTACAGCTGACCCCCTTCCTGAGCACAATGAGAATTGAGCCGATTAGATGCTCACAAGGAGAAAATCGAGCTTTTGTTTACAGGACCACCCAGATATAAAAGGTCTATTGGGATTTCACCTCCCTGGGAGATTTCTAAATAGGAATGACTTGTCTGATTCTATGCTTTTATCTTACTGTTTTTTAAAACATTGCATAAAACGTTTCTTTTATACTTTTCTGACAACAGGGAGGAGGATTTTGCAAACATTATAAAACTCAATTGAAGAAATTTTCTGTTAATGAATCTACTTCTCGTGTTAGTCTAATGTCAACAACAGTTAAGTCTATCACAAGCATTTTCAATGTTGAAAACCATTTAAATCTTCTTAAACTTTGGATCTGTGAATTTAAAAAATCATTTTAATAACTGAATTTCTTGGAAATAACTAGCACAGTTATAGATGATTCCCAGGGTAGTTGAGAAAAAAAAATAAATAAAAAGGTACATCTTGGGAGCTGAGGAAGTTGAAGAACCTGAGAGGTCAGGGTATTCAGGGGACCATCATTGTGATTATTGGAATCCCAAAGTATAAAGGCAAGATTTATGAGAGATACTATGAGCCAGGCATTGTCCACCTTAATAAAAGGGTGGGATGAGTGATCTGTAGGGTGATATGTGATGAAAATAAGAATCTGGATAGGGTGATTCACATGAATGAAGTAAACTTCCAAGGAGGAACAGTAGCAAAAAGATGGTATTAGAAGGAATATCCAGAAGTGGAAGTAAAGA
This sequence comes from Gracilinanus agilis, assembly GCF_016433145.1. NCBI lineage: Eukaryota > Metazoa > Chordata > Mammalia > Didelphimorphia > Didelphidae > Gracilinanus > Gracilinanus agilis. The sequence goes on from NC_058132.1 coordinate 294,470,789, forward strand.
ATAAGGAATCTTTCCAGGGAGGAATTGATGTGCCTATGTCTGTGTGTGTGGAGGAGGTGGGACAGACAATAAGATAAGGAAAAGAGCTTTCAGTAATGGAGGCAGTCTGGTGCCCAGAGATAGAATGTTTTGCAGAAATACCCAGCTTTCCATTGATCTGAGAAATCTGGAGCACAGATGTCAAACTCAACTGGAAACAGAGACTAGAAACTAAACCATACATAAAGATTCCTGCAATTGGATATTGAAATAGTTTTAAAACATAATATTACCTGTGTTTTATTTTATTTTTATCTTGTTATATATTTCCTAGTCCCATTTTAATCTGATTCTCACCCCTCTTTGAAGTATTATAGGTAGCATTCAACTAAGGCTATGTGTGTTTGACACCTCTATCAAGAGCATTTTAAAATGAATGGAGAGTTAATTAGTGATAGTAGAGGTGTTCCAGATGGCAAGCTATGAAATTTATTAATTCTGTGGCTTTTTATTTAGTTGGAGGTAACACATATTTGTTTGGTTACTTTCAAGTTGTATGTAAATCAATTAATGTTTTCACCATAGTAAAGGTTGGCCCTTTTTTTAGGAACTAAGAATGCATCCTTTTGTAAAATGAAGAATTCTCCTTTCAAAATAATCAACCTCATTTATTCTTTTTATTATTATGAATTTTCAAATATTTTCCAAGCAAAAGAAATCATTAAAATATATATATATGTATCTTGAGATGCTTAAATGTGTAGTAAACATCTCCCAGGGAAATGTGGCAGCCATGGCAACTAGAACAGCTCACACAGCAAAGACTCCCAGGACAGTGGGCACATGGGTAGCCATTAACCTTGTTATGTTCTGACTTCTTATATCTGACTCCTGAAAAGAACCTGCTATATATACAAGACAAGCAAAAATACACGCAACACTTTTCACTTCCAAAAACATATAAATATTTAGTCCCAGCACCTTCTACTATTCACCCTAAAATAAATATAAGAAAATCTGCTTTAGAGTTCACCTGAGTTTGAAGGCCATCTGCTTGGAAAAGTCTCATTTTGAACACTAATCTGATTTCCTGCAGGAGTAATACCTTTTGAACATGTCTCTGGAATGTACCCTAATACAATGACAAGCTGCTTACAATGGGCCTTAGGTGGTCAAATGATCTTTAAGGAAGATAGTCATTCAAAGTGTATTACAATAAGCTTTTAGGAAATTAATGTCTTAAGGAAAAAAAAAAGCATCTTAATGTTGTGGGGGAACTTGAGGTGAACCCCAGGTTTGGGGCAGGTACCCTTTGCAAGAATACAAGACTCCAAAACTTAGTTTAAAAAAGAAAAAAAAATTATTAATTTGGAATTCATGTTGAAGTGGCCAGGAGGACAGTGCTGGTGGAGTACTGCCTCCTAGAGGAGATGGATTCTGGGCTTCTTATACCTTTCAGACAACAGGGGCTATGTGACCCAGGGAGGAAGGGATGGAATGGGGTTAGGCAGAAATGGGGGATGGCTACAGTGATGTTTTGTGTCCTGAAGACACAAGGGGTAACCAGGAATAGTTTAGGGGACAAGTAGATGTCCTAGATACAATCAGATGGTATCAGAGCACAACCAAAAGATGTATATCTGAGTCTATCTCGAAATCTGGGGGAGAATCCAAGGGGAATATTTCTCTCAGGAGTCTTTCCTTATCACGGATCTCTGATGCTCAGGGTTACCTTTTCTTCAGCCCTGCAAGAATGCAAGGAAGGGAAAGAATTTCCCTGCTTTCTTTTTGACCTGAAACGCTTCTAGATTGAGATGTCCAAGGGAAACTTGTACCCCACATCATTCAGACTTGCAGGATTTATGGTCTGCAATTAAAAATCTGATTAAAGAAATGAAATATTTCCTTATGACCCCAGTACATCCAGGAGCATCATTTTCTGGAATGAACTTAGGAAGGAACATTTTTCTCAGGACAGGTAGAGAAGTTTGAAGACTGCTTTATTAATTTCCTTCCCTTCTCTGTTGAGGACATCTAGAGAAAATCATGAAATTGTAACAAGGCAATTCTTTTAAATCTCTCTAATTGATTTGCTATTGTTTGTTCTCTCCACAGCAACTAATCCAAACCTTTTCTTCTCTCCTCAAACTTCACCCTTTTTAGCTGTCATACAAATTAACATTAAGTTCATATTTTTATCATGTTATTCCCTTGATCTCAGATCATCTCAGATCCAGAATCCTCTCCCTGACTTTCATGTCAGCCTTTGAGAAGGCTTCATCTTCATGTTATAAAAATAAAGATTTTTAATGGAAACACATTTGTTTCAGTTTGTTTTGTTGGTGTGCACTGTTTTAGCAGTGTGGTTTAGGATAGAGAGAGTTGTCCTGGCAAAGTGAAGGGAGTTGTAAATATCTCCTAGAAGCAGCTGGATGATATGGAGGAGGTTAGAGTACTGGGCCTGGATTCAGGAGGGCTAGTTTTAAAAATTCAGCTTTAGACACACTTAATAACTATGTGACTCTGGACAAGTCATTTAATTGCTGTTTGCCTTAGTTTCCTAAATTCTAAAATAAGGAAAATAACAAAACCTTCCTTACCAGTTTAATGTGAGGATAAAATAAGATAATATTGTAAAGTGTTTAGCCACTTTATTCTCTTCCCTTATACTTCCTTAAAATTTTTCTTTTTTTTCTACAGTATTATTTTGCTTTGCCAAAGTTCCCTTCTACTCTTACCCAAATCTGTCTTTGTCATGGAGGTGCCAGTACAACTGACTAAAGAAATCTTTCAAATGTCAAAATATTGATTGTTTAATTTTACTAAAAACTAATGCTCAAAACATTGGTAACCATGTGTTCCTGCCTCAAACTTTTCAGTTTGTAGGCAATGGAAAAAATAGAAGGATATTACTTAAAGGTATTGATTTTTTAAAGTAATGGGTTGAGAATGATTTTAGTTATGCTTATAAGAAAACCAGAATTCCAAATTCTATTTCTTTTAAAGTAGATAATGAAGAATAGTGTCCTTCAACACACTACTATAATTCAGAACTGCCAACAGAAACTCAGTATAAGGTATTGAAAATAAGCACTAGACTTGGATCATAATATCTGAGTTCAAATCCATATTTTCCCTCCTACTGACTTTGTAACTGTTAAGTCACAGAATGGAAGGGTTAGAAGGCCCTTAGTGGAAATCTAAACCATATTCAAAATGTATTCCTCATTATAATATGCTTGAGAATTGATCATATAACTTTAAGACCCCCTAAGGAGAAAGAATCTATGATCTCTTGGACTAACCCATTCTTCTGGAGAGTTTCAGTTCTTAGGAAGTTTTTCCTGACATAAAGCCTAAATTTGTCTCATCGTAGTTTTAAAAAATAAAATTTTGTTGATATTTTTTTTGAAATATCACCAGAATTTTGTTGATAACTCTCTCTTTACTCTCACAGAGAGCCATCCCATATAATAACTAATATTATTTAAAAGCAAAAGAAATAAAAGAGGAAAAAGTTTCAAAAATCTAAAAACTTCCAAAAACATATGTAGTGTATCATACCCATTGACTTCCTAACTTTGCAAATAAAGGATTGGGAGTGTCTTCTCCTGTCTCTTCCTTGGGGCTTCGTAATTCTTTGTATTTTTGCAACATTCTGTAGTTCTTTTCATTTACATTATTGTAGTCATTGCATATAACAATTTCTTAGCTCCACTTTCTTCACTCTTTATCAGTTCATATAAATCTTTCTGTGACTCTTTGTCTTTTCTATATTCTTTGATTCTTAGAGAACAATAATCTCCTATTACACTTACCTATCAGAATTATTTATCCATTGCTCAGGCAATGGATATCTACTTTGTTTTTAATTCTTTGTTACCACGAAAAAGTACCATTCTAAGTATATATGAAAAAACTTTTGTTGTGTCAGTGGCCTTCTTGGGATGCAAACCTAGTAAATCAATCTCTAGGTCAAATGATATGGGCAATTTAGTCACTTAGTTTATATATTCAAAATGACTTTCCAAAATATTTGTACTGAATCACAGTTCCACCAACAATGCATAAGTTGTGCCTGGCTTCTCACAACTCCTACAATATTGACTCTTCTCATTGTTTGTAATCTTTGCCTCTCTTTGCCATTTCTACCCTATGTTACTGCTCCTACTCACTGCACAAAACAAAACATATCTAATCACTATTCTTCACGACAATGTTTCTAATTTGAATAGTTATTTCTTCAACCAATCACAAAAAGTTTTCTTTTATAGGCTTAAAACCTCAGTTTCTTCAAGCAATTTTTTTTGGGTCATACTATTGAGGCCCTTCATCATTCTGGTTGCCTACTTTTTGTATGATCTCCATCTTATCATTGTTCTTTAAACTGTGGTACCTAAATTTGGATACAATATTCCAGATTTAGTTTAAATAAGGGAGAGTATAGTGAAATTGTTACCTCCCTATTCCTGGATATAACCTCTCAAAATGTAGCCTGAGTTCGTATTAGCTTTTTTGGCTACCATATCACATTATTGTCTCCTATTGACTTATACTACACTAAAACCCTCAGGTCTTCTTCACATGAAATGATATCTTGACATACTTCTCCAATCGTGTACTTGTGGAGCTGATATTTTAAAAAATATCTTATTTTCATCTTATTAGATTTAACTTAATACTCTAGGTTATCAAGATCTTTTTAAGATACTGATTATTCCCAAATATGCTAGCTATACTTTCTAAATGCATTTCATCTGAAAAAATATGCCATTGATGTCTTCATCCAAAGTATTGATAATAATGTTAAGCAGCATAGAGCCAAGCCCATATCCATGGGGGTACTCTCCACTGGAGACTTTCTGCCACTTAACATCTGTGCATCCCAGTTTTCTCATATGTAGAATCAGGTTAATGATACTTATACAACCTACTTCAGAGATTTGCCATAAGGAAAATGTTTTAAAGGACCACATAAAGGATTTTATCATTAACAAAGAAAAAAATAATTTGCCCTATTTTCCCTTTCTATTCTTTTCAGGTTTAAAATAAAACTCCTTTCTCCTTATTCCAACAAATACATACAGAGTCTCTATTTTATACTCCTTGGTGAGAGGTATATATTTTTAAAAATTTTTATTTCAAAAAACATTTGTGATCAGTTTTATTTGCTATAATGCCAACTTTCCTTAAAAAGATAGTAAGCTAGAAAGAAAACTAAAGTTTAAAACATAATAATAACTAGCTAAAGAGTTTTGTAAATTAAGAAAATTAAAATTCAGGGTTACTTTATGTATAAAATGGATAAAGTGCTGCACCTGAAGTCAAGAAGAACTGAATTCAAATTTGACCTCAGATACTTTGTGGCTCTGAACAAGTCTCTTAATCTTTGTTTCAGTTTCTTCATTAGTAAAGTAGAAATAGTGCTTGTAGGGTTATTGTGAGCATAAAATGATCTATTTGTAAAATGTTTATAAAAAATTAAGTCTCTATATAAGTTCTATTATTGTTATTAATATTTATTATGATCAAAGGAAGATTATATTTATTATTGAGATCAAAGGAAGATTATACTCATTAAAAACTTAAGCAGAGAATTAGATTTTGACCTCAAAAAATACTACACATGCAATGGGAATAATTGATATTTTCTAATTTAACAGATTTGCTGCTGCATTGGTCAAATACTAACAACGATAAAGAATGGTGCAACTAGTATTTGAAATGATGTTTGCAATGCTACAGTGTCAATAGGGAGAAAACCTTTTCTCTTCACCCAACTGTTTGTTTTTGTGAACATATTTTTTTTTGTCTTCTATGGCAAAGTCATTCTTAGTGTTGAATATTGTCCAAATCTTTTCTGGAATTAATCCCTTCATTATATTTGAAACAGTTTTGCATGTTATATGAGGTAAATCTTTCATGTCTAAATAGATTACAAATTAGAATAAGTTCAAAAAAGAATCCTGCATCAACTTTTAGAAATTTCTCATCCCAGACAGGGATGTCATCTGATTGCTTCTCCCTGTTCTCATTATCCCCAGAAGGATAAGGAGGATCAACTTTGTGATGGCTGTAGTCCTGAATTTCAGTTTTCTATATTAATGCATTAACATTTGGTCAAGAAACTAGGTCATCATCCTCTTTATCATTTGTTCCCAAAATCTTCTAATATGGTCTTGATAGTTCCAGACTATTTTTCAATTTTGAAATCAACTGCAATAATCTCTTCATTATAGCTTTGCAAATTAATTGGTCATATGATTCTATATCTTTTCAACTCAAATTGCCATGCATGAGCTAAGGAGAAAGCTATGAGAAACAATAGACTCCATGGCAATACAAAGCATTAAATACACCACAAATATTTGTGCATTTTTAGGGTAACAGATGGATCCTATGATCTTGTGCAGTCAGATCTAACCATGTCTCTGATTTGTTCAAAAACCTTCTGGGAGTCACTAGTGCCTCTAAGGAAAAAGGCAAATTCCTTAGCTTTGCATTTATTGATGAATATGCATATGTAAAACTACTATTATGAACTAAAAACATACCAAATAAAATGTGAATTTCCATATATGTTTTGGAACAGAAAGAAATTGTGCAAGAATTCTATCTCTTTAATGTAGATTTTACTTTTCTTTTTAAATAAATATCAAATTAAGCATATACTTTTTAAGACAGCTTTACTTTGGTATGATTATTATCATCTTCCATAATTTTCTCTTTTCCCTATTTTGAACCCTATCCTTAGAGTATTCTTTAACCTATCTTCCAAACTTATTTCACATTACTCCTTGGCTTATTTTCCTTGAATTCAACATTTCATATTTCACTTCGTTGCTTTTTCACAGGTTTTTTATATGCCTGAAAAGTCCTTCTTTACATCCAGCTCTCACGATCCTTAACTTCTCTCAAAGTATTTTTCAAGTCTCAGGTGCTCATATTTACAGGAAGGCATTTTGAACTAAGTTTAAATTGCATTGGCCTAGCAGTTTCAAGTTTTTGTTCATATGTTTTATTTTGTTGTTGTTTAAATGAAACAGGCATTTGTGAAATATAAAATACAATTAAAACTACTTTAATAATTGATGAAAACATCAATTGATGTAAACATATGATACAAACATTTAAGAAGTACACAACCATTCCAGAGTTAGAATTTGAAGGAAGAGTCCTAACTGCAGTTTGAAGTCAGGAAAATATTTCTGAAAACCTCTCCACTCCTAGACCAATCCTTTTATTATTCAAACTTCCAGGCTGGCAAAGCAGTAGGTGAAGACTAGGGGCAAGGTCCCAGACTTGTAATAGTCCCATGAATCAGGTCAGACTCCCACTATATTCCATCCCTTCAAGAGAAGGTACCAAATAGTTTTCTGAGGGACTTTTTGCCATTAAAACAATTTGAAAATAATATCAATAACACTCTTTTAAATGACAGGGAAAATAATGTCAGGCGCAATTAATAAAAATCTAGAATAAAATAATTATAATAAAATAGCAACAGAAACATTAGTTTCAAAGAATGGATGAGATTTCTAACCTTGTCTCTAACCTGGAGCTATATTAAATGAATTAAAATAGAAAGAGGTGACAGTTCTCTTACATACAACCTATCTTGCAGCCAAATTGGTATGAAAAATCAACCAGTACCAGCAGCAGCGATTCACCTCCTGAGTAACTTGATCAAAGGGATAACACCAACAACTTTATTGTATACTCTTTATATACCTTTATTGAGAGCCTATCATCTTCTTACATGGCACTTTATTCACCTTCACCTTATCTAGGGACTCAAAATCACCCCTAAATAAACAATAATCCTCCTTTCCTACAGATGAATTCCCAGACATTTCACTTATAAAAAAGATAATTTTATTCTACTGTTGTCATCATAAATCAAAGACCCTTGGTTTAACTCCATCCACTTGGTTGTCCAAACATTGCTAGGAAGGAGATATCTGAGCCTTCTGAAAAGAAAAGAAATTAGTCAATTAAAAGGTACCGTATCAGAATTTGTAGTTACCTGAGTCTAGAAGTCCCAAGCAGTGTATCAATGTCAAGATATTAGATTCTGTAAGCAAGGGAGCAACTTCATACTTTATCTAGTGTACAGTTGGAAATGAACTTGGTGTGAATGAAACTACTTTGTTTGAACCTACTCTTTCCAGAGGCAAAGGTGGTACAGAGGATGCTGTGTCATTGGGATTACCCCCACCCCCTTTTTCTCATTGTTTTTTCTTCTCAGTATCTTATAATAATATTATTATAATATTAGTTGGTTTGGAGCATACATCATGGCATTGAAGATATTGAGGAGATGCTAACTGTCACTAATTAGATGATACTAGAGAGATAACTGACAAAATTCCATTGAGGATAACACTCTAGATGAGGCTAAAGTCAATATTAGAAAGAAACAATCGAGTCCTCAAGGATACTTAAGCCAAGAACCTGGGATGGGAAATACAGTCATACTCTGTCAGGGCACTAATGAGAGTGGAAATTGGGAAAAGGACTTTCAGAACTTCTAAAGGGTATGTGTTGCCTCTCTTTATGGTGTATTTGAGGACAAATATTCTTTTCAATTTACCTTTTTATATACCCAATACTTGGTCAAGTGCCTTGCATGTAATATGCACTTTCCTTTAATTAAATAAAGATTAACTGAACATCAAGGTGTATCTAGCACTGTGTTAGGAACTGGTGATATAAAGCAAAAAAAAGAAAGAAACAGCCCATGTACATGCTTCTTAGATTAAATTGAATTAATGGAAGAGCTTTTTAGATTTAGAATTTGTTTAGTTTCCATGTTTGCAGCAAAAGCAAGGAAGCAAGGACCACGTGAGTAAAATGACCTAAAACTGTTTAAAAAAAACTTTTTTTCATATGAAAGATTGCCAAATCTTCTAGAAAAAGTAAAATACTTAAATAAATATATGTATACAGACACTGAAAATATTTTAGTTCAAATTGATACAATAAAATATTTTAACATTAAAGTTTTATATTATGCAAACTTTTCAGTATAATGAACACAGCAAGAAGTCAGAATAGAATTCTCAAAATAATTCTATTTTTAAGATCCTGAACTCTGAAATTCCCCTCTATGACTCTAATCTCTTGCCATTGAACCTTTCCCATTCCCTTACTTCCTTCATAAATATTCCCAACCTAAATGTGACTTTAGCTTCTCAATATCTTATTGTTCTCAGGATCCATCAAGCCTTTTTAGACCTTCATTTAGTAGCTGATACAGCCTTATTTTTTGGTCAACCAGATCTATAATATAGTCTCTCTACCCTTGAGTCCATTTATCCCTTAACATCTGTCATTTACATTCTACTAACCATCATTCTGATGTCATTCCTATACCTCCATCCTCTTATCCTATCCAGGAATTGCCATATATTCCCAGAAGAAGTCAAGAAAATTGGACTGAGTAGGCTGAAGGCAAATTGATGCTATTTAACCTCCACTGCACACTCAATCCTGAATGAAAATCTTATGCATAGACTTTCACACTTTCAACAATGATTGTTCCAGATCTTCTCTTATACTCTCAATAGCTGGCCTCTGATCTCTCAGCAAATCTCTTTACCTCCTGCTTTATTGGAAGACTTAAGCCATGGGATGTAGATTGTTCAATTCTATTCCTTTACTCTCTAATGAGTCACATAGTTGGGAAGTGTCTGAAGTCAAATTTGAACCCAAGGCCTCCTGTCCACAGACCTGCAGCTCTGTCCATTGAGCTACTAAGCTGCCCCTTCCTTGTCTCTTTCATGTATCTTCAATCTCTCTTCTAGCTACTCAGCAATCTAAAAATGTGGTAAGACAATTAGATATCTGGGATATAAGTTTATCAGTTTATCAGGAGCAAGCTGGGATGTGCCTATCTGTGCTCATCAAGAATGAAGGGAGAGGCCAGAAAGCCTTAAAGTCATCTTCATAAATGCAAGAGTCTTTTATGCACTTTAACAATCTGGGGTGTTAGGGTTTCTGGGAAAGCCTGTACCCCCATATGAACATAACCTCTTTGAGACTCAGTATTTCCTTCTGCAAAATAATGTGTATGGTACCTACCTCAAAGGGTTGTTCTGAAGCTCTGAGACAATGTATGTAAAATATTTTGTAATACTTAAGTGCTATATAAGTTTCAGCTATTATAATTAACGCCATTTCTTCCCTTTGCTTTCATTATATCACTCTCATGGTTCTATATGTCCCTTTTTAACTTCTTCTCTGTATAGTTTGCTGACAAATCCTCCCCCTCTCACATCTTAAATATAACTGTTTGCCAGGTTTTATTTTGTCTTCTTTTTTTTTTTTCCTCTCTGAACTCACTGCTTCAGTGAATTTGACCACTTCTATGCCTTTAACAATCACTTTCATGAAGATAATGGACAGAGAGGAATAAAATTTCTCAGTTACCACAAAAAGTTTCAGGTATAATATAGAAAAAAGGCTACCTATAAAGGGGACTAGTAATTCATAGGACACAATTCACAAGAAGAGGAAAAGTAGTAAAAACCCATGAAAAGATTGGGTTATAAACAAGATGACTAAAGATATGCCACTTTAAAATAGTATTAGTAACCCAAATTTGCCCTCATGCATTATTTTGGTTAAGTTTCCACTTCTTGTAAGTCACTTGATTTCAGAAAAGTCACAAGACTCTCCACTCATCCAACTCTATTTGTTCAGATTCTCTCCACCAATAAGTAACAAGGTAGCCCTCAATCTCAAACCCTGCATCCTGTTTTTCAATCCCTTCAAGTTTTCTCTTGGTAAAGACCAAAGTTCAGTCTTCCATCTGACTGAAAGCCTTGGATCTAATTTGTTTTTGCAATTGCATGTCTTGCTGAATAAATCGTTGTCTGGATTTAACCCAGTATCTTAATTTCACTGTAAGAGTTCATTAATGAATAGCTCATAGCCACCACTGATAATTCGTTGGACATGGGACTCAATGACTGGAATATGTAAAGATTCTGTCATATTTAAAAAGAACAATATAGCTAAGAGGAACACTGGATTAGTATTGTGCCCCAGGAAATTTTCAGGCAGCTAGGTAGTATAGTAGATAGAATGCCAGTCCTAGAGAGTCAAGAGGATCTGAGCTTAGAATTGGTCTCTGATATTGTTAGCTGTGTGACCTGGGCAAGTCAGTTAACCCTGTTTGCCTCAGTTTCTTCATCTTAAAATTGACATGAAGAAGGAAATGGCAAACCACTCCAATGTCTTTTTCAAGAAAAATTCAAATGAGGTCCAAAGAATTGGACATGACTGAAATGACTAAACAATAACTGGTTAATTTTATATACCATGGTCTTAAGTAACTCTCTATTTATTAGCAGAACAGTTACTGAGGAAATTTTGACACTAGGTACCCATTTATGTAATGTTATGTATATCTATGTTAATATACTAAGGCAATGAAGGAACTGCAAGGTGTAACACTTGACAGAGAGTATTTGGGTGAAGACCAATGCAGGAAGAAACAAAAGCCATGTTGTTGTTTTTGTTAGTGTTTGTGTGTGTGAGTGTGTGTGTATGTGAGACAGATCACAAACCTGGCACAGAGGCATAGATGTCTTAAACTATCTTGAAAGTCTTCTAGATCAATCTTTCTGCAAAAAGCAGAACAGCTATTAATATTTTTTTACTTGCCTTAATTATAATTTCCATCTTAGAAAGGTGGAGGAAATGATAAGGGGAATTGTTCTTTTAGACTTCATTTGGTTCAACATTGAGCATTTGATAATTTAGTATTACCATTAGAATTTTTAATAGAAAAGAAGAAACCTAGATAGTCTCATATGCACATTACAGTTTGGCAGGGTCAAGAAAAAACATTGGTACAATTTTTGTTCCATAGGCTTTAGCCAGTTACCTGAACAGAAGTGTTAATGGAAAGAGAATGAAATTTTAATGGCAATGTCATAAATAATAGCAATGAGAAAAAAGAGGAAACTATATGGATTTCAATTTGGCTACACAAGGAGAAAACTTATCAATCCATGTATATGTTTAAAAGAGATAGAATATGTAAAGAGGAAATAGAAAGAATAAATAATTAAAAAACAAATACTGAGTAATTGTAATCACTCAGGTTGTCTACAAAGAAGATATAGACCTCTCATCTTCACAGAGACGGAGAACTATGTATGTGGAACACTGCATATATATGCTGAAATAATTCATATATGGGTTAATTTTGCTTACCAGCTTGTTTTTCTATTTCTTTTCAAAACATTTTTTCTTTGCCATGGATAACTTAGTGGGTAAAAGGAATGGAGAAAGATATCTGGAAATAAAGTTATATAAAAGACATCAACAAAATTAATTTAAAAAACATTGACAAGAGATATAAGCAGAGAGGCAGGATGAAGTTAAGAGTGATACACAATTGTGAAAATAAGGTCAGGAATTCTGAAGATCAGTTTGTGCTGGGGTTGGTGATGTTCAACAAAAAGGTATGTAATAGACATTTTTGGGACAAGAAAAAAACATGGGACTACTGCTGGAGGTGAATGAGAAGATAAGAAACAATGGAGAAAAGATAGAGCTATTCAGCTCTCAAATTGCTTCTTTTTTTTCCTACAAGGAAGAATTATCCTCAGACTAGATACGACTGAACAAAATTAGATTAAAAACAAGTTGAGATTCAGTATAAGAGAAGTTGCAAGAGAACAGACAGCTTCCCTCCATCAGTTCAAGTCAAGAGGCCTAGATTAATTCATTTCAGCAAGATAGAAAGACTTGATAACTGTGGTTGTTAAGTTACTAGCAGTGATCTTTGAAAAATCATACAAAATGAGATTGCTGCTGAATGACTGAATATATTTTACTTTTATCCAAATACTGACATGGGTAAAGAGAAATGTCCCTACATAATACACTTGGAATCTCAATTTAAATTCTTGGCAACATTTTCAAATGTAACATCCACCTCTGATGTTGATGAATTTGATTGGATGACTGGCTACATATGCCCTCCTCACTGTCACTGCTCTAAGCAAGAAAAAAGCAGAAGCAAAAATCTCATAGCCACCTTTTCTTCACCTCCAAGACTGACTCTGGGAGGGACTGTCCTTGCATTCTCTATTCTTTTGTTCCATCAAGTCTGTCTCTCCTGAGACTTGGGGAAAGAAAAGTCCCCAGTTATATGCATCACCCTAGAAATTATAATGAAGGCTCAAGAAAAGGAAATTCTAGGCTCTATTTTTAGACTCTGTCTTTTTTTTTAATTTTTAAAGATATTTTATTTTCCCAATTACATGCTACTTTCAGTCTTTTTAATGATATTTGATAGATTGTAAGTAAAAAGTAAAAGAATATTAAGGTTAGCATTATGTTGCTCCTAGATGATTTTTATAAAGTAACATTGCTGGAGGAAGGAAGACTGGTATTTGCATCCTAGTGTTAAACCTAAAGGTTTATTTCCATGGTTTATTCTTTAATATGATCTATATGTATTTAATAAATTACTAACAATGAAATGTACTTGTCTGAGATGAACCAAGTATATTTATGTGAAGTGACAATCAGAATTAAAAAAAAGACTAGAGGTCAGATAGTAAAAGCTTGTTTGTAAACAGGTAGGAGAGGCAAAAGAGGGATAGAAGAAATAATCTTTTCTAGGCTTCTTCAGGGTCCTAGCAAAATCAGTCAACATTCCTTTTTCAATCTAGAGAAGCCCAGAGTAATTGAGAATCTAGTTAAGGTTACCAGTCTCAGCTTTCTAGCTCTACTTGGGTTCCCAACTCTTGCCTCCCCTTTCTTGATTTCTCATCTCTCTCAGATTTGCCACCAGGGTGAGTCATTGTTCTGCAGACTCAAGGTCATGGCTAAAAAAGCTCTGCAAAACTATAAATTCTAGAGAGCTTAGTTAAGGTTTAACTCATTCCTTCCAGTTTGGAGTAAAGAAAGACCCAATCCAGAGGTCATGCTACATTTACTCCCTATGTGACGGAATAATTAATTTAACTTCAAAAGGTCTGTTTCCTCATTTGGGAAATGAAGGGATTGGAATAGAAGACCTCAAAGGTCCTTTCCTGCTCTAAATCATCAATCTTATGATCCTTTTAAAGGAAAGATTTGTTTGAGTATGAAATGGTGATAACTAAAGAGCAGCATGACTGACTGGTGAATCTTATACCTTCTTTTGGGGGGAACAGCAATACTTGGATGATATAGTACAGAAATGGTTTGGATATAATGTGATTAGACTTAGTCAAAATTATTTAATAGCCAAATGTTTCAAGAGGTCTTGAAACGGAGGCTAGATATTTGCTTGCTAGAACTGTCATAGAAAGAATTCATTTTCAGGTCTAGTTTGAATTTGATTAATTAAATTAATTAGCTAAATTGATTTTACCCAGAACTCCAGGTCTGCATTTCCACATAACTTATGCATATTTCCAGGTTGATGCCTTCTTAGCATCTCAGATTCCAATTCTCTAAACTTATCTTAACCAGTTCTAACTGGTCTCTGTCAGATTCATTTCATCAAAGAACATTTATTAAAGTCTAGTTCTTATAAGGATAAAAACAAAATACCACAAGAAAATTTACATTCTCCTGTGTGTTTGTGTGTATGTTCATGTGTAACAAGCACATAGTTATGTAAATCCCAAAGTGACCAAAGAAAAGGGGATAGGACCTATTTGTACAAAAATATTTATAGTAACTCTTTTTGCAATGGCAAAGAATTGAAAATCAAATAGATATCCATCATTATGGTTGAATAATTTGTGGCATATATGAGGATTATGGACTATTATTGTGTTGTAATAAATGATGGGAGAGCTGCTTGGGGTCTCAGTGGATTAAAAGCCAGGCCTAAAAAGTACTGTGTTCAAATCTGGCCTCACACTTCCTAGCTGTGTAACCCTGAGCAAGTCACTTAACCTCCATTGCCTAACCCTTATTGTTCTTCTACTTTAGAACCAGTACACAGTATTGATTTTAAGTCAGAGGGTAAGGATCACAAAAAGAAGGAAAGAAATCATGAGCAGGATGATTTCAGAAAAACCCTAGGAATTCATAAAATCTTCCATAAAGCAAATAAGATTGATCAGTTGTGAAAGATTTAACTATTCTGATTAAAACAAAGATCCAAGGCAATTTTGAAGGGCACATGATAAAAAGTGTTATCTACCTCCAAAGAGAGGACTAATGAACTCTAAATGCTGATTTAAACACATTTTTTACTTTATTTTTCTTGTTTTATTTTTGACTGTATTTTCTTTTTCAATATGACTATTAAGGAAATATGTTTTACATGACCACATATATAATTAATATAAAAATGCTTGCCTCAGGGAGAGGGAAGGAACAAAAGAAGAGAGAAGCTGAAACTCAAAATTCTTTTGAATATTAAAAATTTTTATATGTAATTAAGAAATATCTAATGAAATAAAATATGTTATAAATGTATCTTAATATGTACATGTGAAATTTATCTCTCTATGTATATATGTATACACATACTTGTGATTCCAAGAATCAGAGATGATGGTCATTCTAGGCATGGAAGACAATATTTGTAGAAACAAAGAGATAGGAAGCAGAGTTTTGTGTAAGATGATAATGAATGAAGGAAACAAGAAAGAACTATTTATCTCTTTCCGTTGCCTATTTTCTGTTTAGCCAGTTTAGAAGGGAAAAAAAAGGAGATGGGTAACAATATGAAATCAGACCAGAAAGTCAACTTGGAGCTACATTTCAAAGAGTTTTAATGCTAAATGGAAGAAATTGTATTTTATCTTAGGGGCAATAGACAGACAATGAAGTTCACTAGCATCTCTATGTCAACTCATGACCTCTACTAGCCTTCTATTCTCCTTGATTTATAGCTTTCTGATAATCTTTGACTCATATCTCCCATACTAATATAATAGCTTCCAGAGAAAAAAGTATAGAAAGAGTCTTTCTAGTGAAAAGAGTCACAGACCCTAAGTTGAATCCTGACTGCTACTTTATTACCTGTGTGACCTTAAGCTGCTTATAAGTCATGAAGAACCTCCACAAAACTCAAACTTTTACTGATCTCAGTTGCTATCATATTTTCTCCCTAGCCTAGTAGTACAATTATATTTCATTCTATTTCTCTTCATGTCTTGAATAGTCCAAGCAAATTACAATGCTCTTCATCTCTTATTCCCAATCTTTCCTCTCCTTCATGCTTTGTTCACACTATCCTTCATAACAAGTAGACTCTTTGTTCCCACCTCCACTTTCACTCATCTTTATAACTTGTCATCTCCTTTCTCATACGCTAAATACCTTACTCCTTTATAAGTAAAAATTACCTTTCTCCACAAATTGCTCATAGCTCTTCTCCTTTAACATTTTCTCCATTTTCTCATACTGATTGTACTGTCACATAGATCATTATTTGAAATTAGCATTTCCTTCCATTAGACTAATTTTTTTAAAATAGAGTCTGTGTGTCTGGGTTTCTATCTATATATCTACCTATGTCCACCAACATTGTGTCTTATATGTAGTAAATACTTAATAAGTATTCCTTGATTTCAGTTATGACAGAGAAAGAGAGAGAGAGAAGGAGAGGGAGAGAGAGAGAGAAAGAGAGAAAGAGAGAGAGAAGGAGAGGGAGAGAGAGAGGAAGAGAGAGAGAGAGAGAGAGAGAGAGAGAGAGAGAGAGAGAGAGAGAGAGAGAATGAGCTTTTTGAACTTTAACAAATGACTTAGTCAGTTTTAGTCTGAGTTCCCTCATTTGCAAAATAGGAGTGAATATTTGATATACCTGTTGTACAGGATTTTTAGAGGTAAATAATTGGTAAATTAAAAAGCACCTGACTGGCAAATGGTTGAAGGATATGAATAGGCAATGCTAAAAAGAAGAAATCCAAAGTATCAAAAACTATGAAAACTCAAAATAAAACAATACATCTTCATTTGAGCTGACTCTTGAAGAAAACCAGGAATTTTAGGAAGCATAGATAAAGGGATAGTTCATTTCAGGAATAGGGGACAGCTACTGCAAAGGCACAGAGATGGGAGATGGAAAACTAATGTTCAGTATGATAAGTAGGTCAGGATGATTGGATTATAGATCTGAACTTTAGGAAAGTCTTTTTGTGTTTATGTGGAGGATAGACCAGAGTAGGGTAAGGCTTAGTGAAACTGAGTAAAAGTGTATTGTGATGGTTCATGGAAAGAATGAGCATTTTGACTGTTAGCAGAGAAGATGAAAAAATATGGGAGAGATGTGGAGTTAGAATGGACAATATTTGTCAATAAATTAGATATGTGGGATGGATGATTGTGTTGAGTGAAGTACAATACAAAGGTAATAAAACTGGATGACCATAAGGATTGTGGCACTCTCAATTGTAATAGATTAGTTTGGGAGAATGGTAGGTATGAGGGGAGTGAAATAATGAGTTCTGTTTTGGATGCATTGAGATTGACATTTCCATGGGACATTTAGTTAGAAATATCCAATAGATAGTTGATGAAGATGGTCTAGAGCTCAGAAGGATAAAAGCTGTTCTTCAAAGTTATATTTATATGTAAAATATGTAATTGGATCCAGTCTAGCACAAATAGTGAAAATATTTAAAATATGATCTTTATGTGATTATTAATATAACATAATAACAAAGGACAAGAAAAAGTGTATTTGTGATTCAAATTTAGTACAAAGCAATCAATAGTTATAGAAAGAAACTTTTTTAAAATCCAGAATATTGTACCTAAAAATAAACCTATAATGAGGATATAAGGAAAACATCATAACTGTTATTTAAACTGTTTTAGCACATTAGAGTGAACTGTATTCTTTCTTTAAATTTTCTTACATAACATGGGGAGATGCTGAAACATTCATCTATATCTCTGAATTATTGTACTCATATTCTCATACAAGGAACAAACTGTAGTTGGATACCTAGGCCATTATTTATAATCTCAATGCTTTAGACATCATATTGTTGTCCTTGTGATATTTTTAAACAGGCTAAAACAACATGAAAATCATTCTTTATAAAAATCCTTAGTCACTCATGTTTTCTTATTTGATTACTAAAGAACTAATAGCAATAGAGTATGGTAGACTCTCAGATCATAGAGATTTCAAGAGCAGTATACTTTAAATTCAGGCTAAGTTAATTTAATTCTTAAAAATGGGAATTTTCAAAGGCATCAGTTTCAACAATAAGTCTGTTTCATTCACGTTAAAAATTTGTTGGCCAGTGTGTCCATATTTTACTATTTTTTCCCAAACATAACAATATATAGCTGCCACATCTCCATCTGCAATGATTACCTTTCAGGTAATTTTAACATTATATAGTTAAATACAGTCATTAAAGCTATCAAACTAGCTGACACTTGAAATAAACATTTCTACTTCATTCCCATTTTCTTTCATTGCCTTAAATAAACCTGAAATTTTTGTCTGAATATCTCTGCTTAAAGGAATATGATTTTGATTTCAATGCATATAGCTAAAAGATGCTATTCCCATCATTCTAACTTATCTATTTGTTTTTAGTGTTGTTCATTTGTGTCCTACTCTTTCTGAACTCTGGATCACAGCATGCTAATGTTGTCTCTGGGGTATCCTTGGCAAAGACAATGGAGTGGTTTGCCATTTCCTACTTCAGGGGGTTAAGGCAAACGTGTTAAATGACTATCTCAGAGTCACAAAGTTAATAAGTGCTTGAGGCCAGCTTTGAACTCAGTTCTTCTTCACTCCAGGCCCAGCAATTCTATCCACTGAGCCACCTAGCTGCCAACTCTACTCCTTTTTAATTTTTTGCAAACCACAAAAAGGTGATAAATTTTGCCTTTGTATTTTATTTCACGTATTTTATGATATTCCATACTATAGATTCAGACATTCCAACATTCTATCCCATTTTAGTTACTTTGAACAAGTTCATATAATTAAATTACTTTCCTCCTCCTCCTTCTCCTCCTTCTCTTGCTCCTTCTTCTTCTCCTCTTCCTTCTCCTCCTCTTTTATAAAGGCACTATTTCTATCTAAAGTATTCTTTTTTGTCCATTTTTAAAAGGACACACACGTACATCCATACAGGCAATAGGGTACAGACAATAATATGTCATGTACTAAAAATGAAAAAGTGCAGATGTAACACATACAGTGGGGTGTTAAAATTGTCTACTACCTGTCACAATAATTGAATTTTGGCTTGCATTAAATAAACCCCTGAGCATGATCTAGCTGTATTAATATAGACGTCATCTGCATAGAGGTAGTAGTTTAACCTCTGGAAGCTTATGAGATCATTAAGAGTAAGAGTATTAAGAGAAAAGAAAAGTGGGTCAAGGACAGAACCCTGAGGGAGAATCACAGTGAAAGAGACATGGATAATGAAGTAACAAAGGAGACCAAGATGGTAGATCAGAGAGGTAGAAGAATTAATAGTTAATTAATTAGCTATTAATTAATTAAGAATTAATCACAAAATCTATGGAGGAGAGAGTGTCTAGGAAAGAGTGGTCAAAAATGTTAATGCTACACAGATATCTAGAAGGATGAGGATTATCGATAGGGTCAAAGAGATGTTAGGATCTGACCCAGTGAGAAAAAAATCCATGAATAAATGTTGGGGTCTGACTCAGGGAGAAAGAAGCCACAAATAATTCTCATAGAAAATGCCTCTGTATTCTCTCTAAGGCTAAAACCTTTTTTAACATAAGCTGCAAAAACTTTATCTGGGGACATGTTCAAAGCTCATTCTGAAATGTTTTTGTGAGCCTCTAAAGATGTTTTTGTTCTGGGAAAGTTTTAGACCTCTTGTACCAACCCTCCATAAACAAAAATCTTTATGTCACCTCAAAGGCAGATGTTCCACCAATGTACGTATATCTTGACGTGTGCATCTAAATTAAATACATGATAGAACTCTCTCATTATAAAAGCTTGTCTCTTATCTTTAATCAATGGAGCTTTTGCATGAACCCCCACCTAGTCTCAGTCCCTGTTCGTTCTTCAGCATTCAGACCCTAACAAGCCCAGAAACTGGCAGATTATGAAGACATTGTTATATTAAGAAATCATTGTTTAAAAAAAAGATATTGTTGGGGCCAATCAGTGGCAAATTCTAAGCCTGGAGTTATAAAGACCTGGGTCAAAATCTGGCTTCAGACACTCCCTACCTGTGAGACCCTCAGCAAATCACTTATCTGCATTTGGCTAGCCCCTGTCCTTAGAGCTGTTACTAGGACAGAAGATAAGATTTTTTTTTAAAGAGGTCATTTGGAGTTAATATTTCAGTTTAGTGATAAGATTAGAATTCAGAATTGAGGGATATTATAATAAGAGAGTGAGAAGAGACAAAATGGGGACACTGTTGGCTTTCAAGGGTCATAAATTGTTATAGTATGCATATAGTATATAGTATGTAATGATTCCATAAAGGAAGTTTCCACCTCCTGATAGTTTACATCCTAAAAAAAAAAATCAGAGATTTTTCATCACTTGCCTTAAAATAAGCACCAAATTAGCTTAGAGGGAGAAAAATATCTTCATGATATAGGACAATATGGAATCTTCCAGAAGAAAAATTTTAATCTGGGGTCCTTTAATATTTTTAAATTGATAACTATATTTCTATATAATTGGGTTTCTTTGTAGTCTATAGGCTTTATTTAAAAACTTTTTTTTTCTAAAAAGGTATCTTTAAGGTTTTGCTTGGGCAGGTAGGTGGGACAGTGGATAGAGATCTGTGCCTGGGGTAAAGGATACTCTTTCTGATATCAAAACTGGCCTCAGATACTGACTAGCTGTATGACTCTGAGAAAGTCACTTAAAACCCTGTTTGCTTCAATTTCCTCATGTTTAAAATGAGCTAGAAAAGGAAATAGCAAACCTTTCCAGAATCTTTGCCATGAAAACTCCAAATGGGTTCATGAAGACAGACATGACTGAAAAATAACCCAACGACAAGGTTTCACTAGACTGCCAAAGGGAGCCATGATAAATATACACATGTGGTTAGGAGCTTGTGGTATAAAGTAGAATTATCAGGCAAGTACAATTGTATCATAAAGGTATAACCCTAGAATTCAAAGAAAATTTTCTTTCTAGAAAGCATTCTAAAACTTTGTTTATGTGACATCAGAGTATACAGATAAATGAAAAAAAAAATCAGTTGTATTCCCCCCCCAACTTTTGTTCTTAAAATATATGTTATGGCTCACACATTACAATGTACTTATATAAAAATCCTATAAATGATAAAAACTTTCCCAAATTCAGAGAAACATTAGGCTCTTTCCCATTTAAATTTAATATTTTTGAGCCAATTGTAATGCAAATGTAGTATGCACACACAAACCAAACAATGAAAATCCATTAGTAGGTACATGTGAAATTACTCCTTGAGACTTTGGTTTCTGTTTTTGATAAAAGATACAGGAAGGGGGGGGGCAGCTGGGTAGCTCAGTGGATTGAGAGCCAGGCCTAGAGACGGGAGGTCCTAGGTTCAAATCCGGCCCCAGACACTTCCCAGTTGTGTGACCCTGGGCAAGTCACTTGACCCCCATTGCCTACCCTTACCACTCTTCCACCTATAAGTCAATACACAGAAGTTAAGGGTTTAAAATTACAAAAAAAAAAAAAGATACAGGAAAGCAACCAAATAAATTCCTCTTTTATTATTTTATTCTCTATAACCTACAAATATATAGGTTATTATGAAAATAATAGTTGTTATTATTTCATTCAGCTGTCCTATTACATTATAATCAGCACAGGACTTAAGGTCAAAAGATGGTGGTTGAATCCTGGCTTTCACACATCACATCTTAGGAACCAAGCACAGTTTCTTAATTTGCCTGGGCTGCCCAGAGGGGCAGTGCCTATGGAATTAGTTTCCTGTCTCTTTGGTTCCTTGGTTCTTTAACTTCCTTTCTCTGAGGACTTATCTATACCTGACTTTACTCAGTTGTATTTGACCTCCAGGTCACTAGAGATGATGTTAAAAAAAAGCAACACAATAGAGTGAGAAATTTGCTTCTGACACTAATAAGGGACTTAGATGCTCCAGGACAGTTTAAAGCTGGAAGGCTAAGCTTTCCGCCTGTCTACAACAAAATGCAGTCTTTTATGGTAGACAAAGGAATTTCAGGGCAGTGCTAGGGGGTTGATAGGCTAAAGCAGAAAATGCCAAGCTGCAGAGCAGGTTGCAGCTGGTTTTTGCTGCATTAGGTGAGTTCCAGTGTTGTAGCTACAAGAATGTAGTTTCAGGTCAAAATGCAAAGGCATCTGGGAGGAAGCAATGGTCCCTCAGTTTCCTAGAAAGGTTAGGAAACCTGAATTTGACAGGATCCAGTTAATTTCCACAGAGGATAATTATAAAATTATCTGTGCTTATGGTTCCATTTTTGATACTAAGACATTTCTCTCAGACATGGTTCCCATTACATTCTTTTGCCACAAAGAGACTTAACCTAGTGACATATGGATAGGGTCAAGACAGGTGTTTGAGAAATAATATTAAATATGGTGAATGCATTCTTTAACAGGACAACCTTTACACCCCAAATAAATATAGTGGGAGAAAATATAAAAGTATTCAAAAACTTTTAAAGGGTTACTAACCAAAGTGAATATTTAAGATGGTACTTGAGAAAAACCAATTGGACCATACATCCTTAAAGGTAGATCCCATGCCCAGCATTTTTATCCAAGTGGCCTTTGCTCCTATTTTAGCTCAGCAAACATATGCCCTTGGATTGTTCTTCCTTCCTTTCATATGTTACCTGTCTTATCTTGGATTCTTGTGGCACTAAGTTCTTATCTCCTGCTCTCCATTGTTGAAACACACAGTTGGTACATCTCCTGCCAATCCAGCCAATCTCATTACTCTAGCATGAGTCATTTTGATCTT
Organism: Gracilinanus agilis; assembly: GCF_016433145.1. Lineage (NCBI taxonomy): Eukaryota > Metazoa > Chordata > Mammalia > Didelphimorphia > Didelphidae > Gracilinanus > Gracilinanus agilis. The sequence goes on from NC_058132.1 coordinate 294,493,660, forward strand.
TCCTTATCCATTTATCCACGGTAGCTCATTCGTGCTCATTTTTAAAAAAATAGTTTTTAAAATGTCCTTCATTTTGTCTCCCCAGATTTCTCTGTTGAGCTTGTATTGGTGAATCTAAGGGACCTTGTGTTCAGGGTCTTTTTAGCTCTGTAAGATCAAGGTGTTTGGGGGGGGTCAAGGTCAGGTGATTAATATCCATGTGAGCAGTTAGCTTAGCATTTTCCTATGCCATGGGTTTCCTTGTCCCATCCTCATCCATTCATCCTTGCAGTCACTTGCTGACGCAATGCAAACTCATTCAGAAATATAGAAAAAAACCATAAAAGATGCCTGGGCCCTGAGTAGTGAGTTAGTAAAATTACCTTTGGTTTTAGAGTTTAAGGCTCAGCAGCCTTAGATTAAATAATTCAGAGATTTAGGGTGCAAAAGAGAAGACCTCTGCTGCCCTCCGTTTGGGACACGTTCTCCTTTGCTCCCCCTTTACATTCTGAGGTCTGAGCTTGCCCCATCATCTTCTCCTAGTGGTGAGACAGTAATGATTAGCAGAAAGACTGCAAAATTTAGAGCCAGAAAACCTGGACTTGAATCTCAGCTCCTTACTTAACAATTTCTAGGACGCCGATCAAATCATTATTGCTGCTTTCTGAAATTGAGTCTTGTAATGTGTATAAAGAAGAGGGTTTGGGAAGAAGGGAAGATGTATAAAATAATACTTAGAATCATAAACTTGGATATAACTCTAGTCTAATTCTCTCACTTTGCTGATAAGGAAAATGAAGTCCACAGTAGTTAAGTGACTTGCTCAAGGTCACAAAGGTGTAAAGATTTGATTCCAGTTTCAAGGACTCTGGAGTATCTTTCCCTGTACCATACTATCTTCTCACAGAGTTACTGTGAGGAAGATGTTTTGCAATGATTAAATCTGTATATAATAATAATAGTAATATTAAGAATAATAAAATATAAAGAGATTAAACCCTAGATCTTTCCAGTTCTCCTCCATTGCTTTACTGATACTTCCCATTGCCTTTGGTTTAATTCTCTGCATAGATATCTGGCCCTAATCCTATGTAGCTTGGTTGACAGACCAAGCTTCTATTCCAAGGGGGATTTAATTTGGCAGAGATTCTGGATTTCTCAGCCTTTCTAGAAAAGTCTTCTCTCTTTTCTCTGCAGTGTGGGACTTCCTGACTTTGGAAGGTATTCTTATCTGGCCTTCTCCCAAATTCCTCCCATGGGTTTCAGGATACTTTGAGAGAAGTTTATAGTTGCTGATCTTTCTGGCTGTCTCTATAACTTCAGGCCCTTTTGAAGTCTTACCCTCCCTGCTGGTTTCTGCATGGAAATTGGAGAACATCCTACAGTGACCTTGCAGATTTGTTTTTTCACTTTCTTGGAGCTTTTGATGGCTCACAATGAATTCACTCCCTCTTCCTAGAAGTTTTGCCTAAAACCTATTAATTGTTTAGTGAAACTTGATCTCTTTACCTCTTGCTCTAGGCTAATATCAAGGTCTAATTTCTTCCTAGGAACTAGGATAGCGGTTCTTAAGAGTGTGGAGTGGTGACTCCTCGTGGCCCCTGACATATTTTGGGGGTATGGAGGGCACCAAGATCAAACCTTTTTTCATGTTAATGCTAAGATGTTGTAATCTTTAATATGGGGTGCTAGGTGGCTCATTGAATAGAGAGCCAGGTCTGGAGACTGGAGGTCCTGGTTTCAAATTTCACCTCAGACACTTTCTAGCTGTGTGAAATTGGGCAAATTACTGAACCCCAATTGCCTAGCCCTTACCTTTCATCTACCCTGGAACCAATACTTAAATTGATTGTAAGATGTAAGATAAGTGTTTTTTTTTTAAGATGGTCATTTAGGATCTTTTCTGCACAGAGGCATGTGCAATTGCTCCTTCCTTTATTAATAGATCACATGCACGTATTAATAAACGATGTTATACTCAGAGAAATGAACTCATTTTGTTTATTGACTGAACTTTCAAGTACTACAATCCTAAGACCAAAATATTTTAGAACTACAGCCCTGAGCAACTTGAGAAAGGGACCATGTTATTTTTTCTCCAGCTCATCCTCTGAAAATCTGTTTTAAGGTCTAAGTTTTGCTTAACTTCCTTAAAAGTTCATCCAACTAAATCCATGACATGCCATGAGCTTAATTAATAACAATAATAGGCTATCACTTTCCAGTTTATCTTTTGAAGATATACCTTCAGGTGTTTGGGTGGTCATTTCAGGAAAGAAAAAGGCTTGATATTAATTAAACTCATCTGATGAGGTTCCTTCCAGAAAGACCCTAAGAGGACTTCTTAGTTCTCTGGCTCGTTTCTTTACACCACTGTAGAAATTGGGAAGTTTTCTATATTTTCATTACCCTAATGATAGCCACTAGCTTCAACCCAGTAAACACTCATTCAAAGGGCATTGAACAAAGAAATAATAGATTTTCTTTATGCAGTATAGGCAATAGAAAGGACTCACAGCAAATTAAGAGAATCCTCTTCTTCCATCTGGTTCTCTTTTTTCCCTATCTGGTTCTTTTATGCCCGACCATTTACACCTTCTATTTCTTTATATCTGGGCCCCACTATCATATCTTACAAACACAAGGTCACTTCACATATTGAGACAACCACTTTTTCTGCATCCAGTTCAACCAATTCTCCTTTTTCCCATTCAGGGTTGTCTTTGAGTTTCTGCATTTATTTACTCCCATTCATTAGCATCTGAGCTATGTGAGTACATCTTGCATAACTCTAGGATCCTTTGGGGTTTAAAAAAAAAAGGAATTTGTTTTATCTTTGCATTTGCCTTTCCAATTCTCAGCTGGGGGTGGTGGAGTCAGAAGGCTATTAACAGTTGTGAGCAATTTGGTAGATTCAACCACAAGTGAAATAATAACGGAAGTTAGTTCCTGCAGCCACTTAGAGAAGGGTCATTGTCCCCAGAAGAAATGCTACTTTAATCTGAGAAGAGATAGATTCTGAAAAATAAAATCAGTATTCAAAATCAAGGGTACAGGAACTCAGGAAATGAAAAAATATATACTAAACAGAGGTGACAAAGTGGGTGAACAGAATCCTTTTTCACTGAATTGAATGCTTTTTCCCCTAAGAAATTGACTTAATTGAAAAGATATTCACAGAATCACAGAATTTCAGAGTTGAAAGGAAACTCATCAACCTTTAATCCAATCCACACCAGAAAAATAATTCTCTTTATGACACACCTGATAAGTGATTATAAAGTCTTTGCTTCTAATACCTCCAGTGGAGAAGAACTTGCTACATCTTGAGGCAGCCCATACCACTTATGGATAGTTTTAATTCTCAAGAAGCTTTTTATTGTGCCAAGACTTAAGCTGCTTCTCTGTAACTTCCAACTCTTGCTCTAAGTTCTGCCTACATTACACTACAAGTCTAACCCTTCTTCCACATTATAGCCTTTCATTAAAAAAATAAAATAATAAAGTGGCCTGTCATGAATTCTTAGGAGTTTTAAAGTTATTAAATGTACTAGTTATCTCTTGTATGTTTTTTGTTTCATCAGCAAATGTGATAAGCATGCCATTTATGCCCTTATCCAGTTCATACACAAGAATATTAAATAGCAGAGGATCACTCACAGATCTCTGAGGTATTCCATCCTAGTTCTCCTTCCCAGAACCATAAATGTCTATTCTGAGTTTGATTATCCTAGTTCCAATTCCATTTAATGGTACCATGTTCTTCTATATGCCACCATGATATTTTATTGAATGCTTTGCTAAATTTTAAACTACAGCTATAGCATTCACTAATCTACATGCTTAGTTATTCTGTTGAAATTGGAAATATGATTAACATGGAAAGACATATTCTTTCTTAAGTCATTTTGATTCCTTCTAATCAGTCCTTTTCTATATGTTTGCTAATCATCTTTATTGATATGTTCTAGAACTTTCCCTGGAATTTAACTCTATTTATATGTGTTGTCTCCCTCTATTCCAAAGTGAACTCCTGGAGAGCAATAGTTACCTCATTTTTTCCCTTTTATTCTCAGAGCATGGCAGAGTACTTGAATCATTTTGTTGTTCTTAAGTCATTTCAGTTCTGAGAGACCCTTTGTGACTCAATTTGGGGTTTTCTTGGCAAAGATACCTGAGTGGTTTGACATTTCCTTCTCTAGCTCATTTTTATAAATGAGGAAATTGAGACAAACAGGATTAAGTGACTTGCCCAAAGTCACATAGCGAGTGTCTGATGTTGGATTTGAATCCAGGCTCAGTAATCTATCGACAGCACCACCTAGCTGCCTTTCCTGATTTATAGTAAGCACTTAATATTTTTTTTCTTCATTCATTTTCATTTATTCACAGTCTTGCCTTCAAGGAGCATATTCTATACTCATTAACTGTAATTGATGATGGTGCTGTATCAGAAGTTTGGCAGTTTTGTCAATGACTTTAATTAAGGTATATTTTGAGTGCTGATTGAATCTATAGATGATACAATGCTGAGAGGAATAGTTAATCCAGTATATGACTGAATTCAAAACAATTTTGACAGTCTAGAACAGTGGTTGAATATAATGATTTAAAATCTAATAGGAAAAAATAGAAAGTATCATTCATGTTAAAATCATTCTCCATCCCCTCTCCTCTCCGAATCTCTTAAATACAAAATAGATGAACCATAGATTGGCAGCAGTTCATCCAGAAAAGCATCTCAGGTTTTTAGTAGGTAATAAACTGAATATGAATTAATTGCATGATTTGAGAGTAATTAGGTTCACTGTGCTAGTTCTCGTTGTGGATAATGAACTTAAGGAAAGGGTTATACCAAGACAAATTAACTGATGAAAATAGAACCTCAACCATTTAGATAAATCCAGCAGTGCTATCACTATGTATGAGGATCAGGCACTCAAATGAAAGTTGGGAGATACTGGCTTAATTCCCAAACACTTAATACATAACATTTTTTGGGAATCAGTTTTCTCACCTGTAAAATGAAGGATAAAGTCACAGCAGATAATCTCTAAGATTTATCCAAACCCTAAGTCCTAAGACTCATGACTAGAGCATGCTATCATGAAAAGAAATGCTGGATTTTGAGTCAGTGGTATTAAATTCTGGCTCTCTTTCTTAATACTAGTGCTACCATTGGCAAGCCATTTATTGTCACTGAGTCTTAGCACTTGTGAAATGAAGGGATTGAACTGGATGACCTCTAAGGATCCTTTATACTCTAAATAAATATATGGTTCTATAATCCTATGTCATGAAATACAACATATTTCCTTTTAAAAGATCTCTTGGGTCCATTTACAGAGACAGAAAAATATGCATTTGATGGATCATTGGTTTGGATCATTTTCACATTCATAATATTCTTACATTCTGATCTATTGGTTGCCACTGATGTTCTTTTGCCAACAGATTTAGTTTTCAGGCCCCAGTGATGAAAAGAAATCTCTTTGCAAATCCAGTGATTTCATGGGCCACTAGCCTCTCTGCATTCTCGATTACCCAGTTTTTCTTTTGTTCATTTAATGCATTGCAAACAGCACTGAATTAGTTTGTTGGGTAATTAGGTAAGATATTAAACTAAAGATGTACATATGAATACATCAAGTAGTTGTTTTAAGAATGGCCATGTGGAGAATAAATGTAGAAGGCTCTTTCTGAAGGCTGTTTTTGCCAGCCTTCCCCAATATTTCTGCAGTTCTCACTTCTGATCAACAATAGGTTCTTTTTTAGGTATACACAGGAAAGGACAAGGGAAAGATCTACTTATAGTGCAAATTTCTTTCATTGTTTCCAAGGAAATGAGCTCTATCATGCATTGTGTTCAATGTAGGGAAAATGAAACAAGAATTTGGTAATAGAACCAATATCCCAAAACAAATCTGGCATAGCAAATACTTGGTTGCTCAGCATATTAAAGCAATATTTTTTCCCATTTACTGAATTAAATCCATGTTGTCCCAAGGTATGCCTTTGAATTATCTCTTTTGATTTCCCAGACTAAAAATGAATGAGAGGTCAGTGATTTACATATTGAAAAAATGGCTTTTGTTATCATGCTTTTAAATATACAGCATTAATGTCTTTTATCTTTATGTTGTACTGATTTCATGCTCCCAACTAGACTGAACCATTCTCATGACAAAGAAAAACATGTAAAAGGATCTAATACAAAAATTATAACTGACAAAGTATACAACAGTGGTGACAAACTCAAAGAGAAATGAGGGTTACTAAATGATACTTTAGAATCCCTGGTTGCATTTTGGCTTACAAAATAATGTATTAATATTCTTTATGTTTTATTGTATTTGTATTTATTTTCTTAGACATTTCCCAATTACATTTTAATCTAGTTCCAGCTCTGTCAGTGATAGTTTTTATTGTGAGTCAGTGTGTATGAAAACTCTAGTATAGAATATTCTGTCTTACTAGCCCCACCCCTCCCCAACTTTCACAATAATGGATGCTTTTAAGTTAACATTGGTTTTTGAAGCAAAGTTTACTTTGGGTACTTTCTCATTTCTCTTATTACAGCTCTTTCTTCTCTCCTTTGAGGTCCCTGCTTCCCATTTTCTCTTCTAAGTACAGTTTTCCTTCTACATCAAGACTTTCCTCATTGTGGTATCAATATATCATGGGTTGGCATAAGAAATCAAAGGGAATTTGTAGGGAGTTTTGCAAAAGCCACAAATGATAAGTGAAAAGCAGCAGATGACACAGAAAAGTATGGAAGCTATATAGCCTATGGTCAAAAACTTAACCTTAATTTTACAATAAGTTACTGTAAACACCTCATAAAAAGAAAAACAAGCAAACAAACAAACAAAATCCTTCTTCTCTGGTACATATAGAGCCAAAAATTTTATGTAGATTTTTTAGATCATGAGGGTGCCATGACATCGTGATGTGGTATACTGGTATTCTATTCGCACTTTCATCTAGCTGGTGACAAATTAATACATCTTTAATTCATTATGTGACCTTTGGCAAGTCATTACAACTAACTGAGTCTCAGATGAAAAGGATAATAGATTTAGAGCTGGAAGAAGTCTTCAAATCCAGCCCCTTTACTTTTACAAATGAGAAACTTAAGGTTGAGATGGGTTAGCTAACTTCCTCAAGACAGGAAGTTATCAAACCATCTCCCTCTGTCTCCAAATCCCATTCCTTTTCCTGGGTCATGCTGCTCCTCTCCTTATCTGCAAAATGGCGAAATTGGATTAGGGGATGTCTAAAGTCCCCTTCAATTCTGGTTAGATAAAGTAATAATTATAGTTAGAAATAATATTTTATTTAAAGAATTTTAAAATGATAAACTTTAGAGATTTCTCCTATGTTTGTTTATTTTTCAAAGCAGATCTTTGACTATATATTTCCAAAGGAATCTTTGGGGAACTTTTCCATTTAACTCTTGTTCTGATCTTTCATCGTGAAATGGAGAGAACCCTGAGTTTTTGAAGGTTATGCCCTTGGATTGCAGCTTCTTCTAGGTTCTGCCAAGTGGGAAAGGCTCCAACTGCAGAGAAGGTCATCCCTAAAACACTAACTGTGATAGACTTTTTTTTTCAGCATAGCGACTCACAAACACCATCTACTAAATGCAGAAGGGTTGCTATTTGCACTGATGGAAGATGTACTGATGAACTCAGTTAAAAATATAAATTCTTTGGTTTTCACAGTAGGATAAATTCTGATAAATCTTGTCTCAAGCATGGAAGAAGAGACAATTTAAACCAGGCAAAGGAAAAAAAAAAGCCAAAGGCATCCAAATCATAACCTGATTCACTTTTAACTTCTGTGAACTTTAAAAATCACATGACCTGAATAATTCTTGATTTGTGTCACTCTAATTCTCTTATTCAAAGATTTTCCAGCAGCACTTGCCTCTTGAATAAAAATGGCCAGGTGAAAAGCAGTTTCCCAGGCTTTCATACTTTCTGGCTGTGCGACCTTGACCACCTCACTTGGTCTTTATTTGCCTTTGTATCCTTAGCTGTGAAATGGGGATAATAGCAGTACTCACTTTTCACAGATGTTGTGCGGCTCAAATGAAATATTTGTAAAATGTTTTGTAAACTTTAAAGTGCTCATTATCAGTAGAAGCTCATATTATATACATTGTGAACAGGATAGCCTCTGTCAACCTGATTACCCTCCTTTGGATGTTACCCAGTTTATCAATGAGGCAGAAAGGACATTAGAGCTCATCTAATCTCACCCCATCACTTTAAAGATACAGAAAATAAAGGATGAATTATAGTGACAAAAGAACACTTACTTTACCTCAATATAGCAAGTATATTTAACAACAATACAGTGACACAGCTTCTCTGGACCTGGCACCTTTCATCTCCATATGAACATCAAGGCAGGATATACTGAAGGATATGCTAAATATTATGATCTTCAGAAATTTGCCAAGTCCAAGAGGTCCCATCTGTGTGAGGCTGATACTTGTTATTTCTTTTGGTGATGGTGATCAGGAAATTCCTTTAGGGAAACAGAGAGTGGTAATTAGATTCCCAGGATAACTTTGTAAAGATGATCCCAGAATTTAGGGAAGGAGGACAGGCTAGAATATTTCATTGTTTATAAAGGGGAGTTAGGGTTAAGGAGATGGGGAGGGATAAAATGAGTAAATATTAGCTGATCAGCAACACACTATCTAATCAAACATTTATTAACTGCTTATCTTATGTAAGGTACTATTTTTGGTTCTAGCAATGCAAAAAGAAGAAAAACATGTATATAACCACATTCTCCACCACTGAGGATCTTATATCCTACTGGGGAATATATTATTTACACATATAAGAAAATATAGAGTAATTTCAACGGGGAATTCACTGTCAACTAGGGAGGGGAATAGGAAAGAACTCAGTTAAAAGACAATGAATGAATGAATGAATTAAAAAGCATTTATTAAGCCCTTACTATAAGCTAAGCACTGTGTTGAGTGCTTGGAATACAAATAGAAGAATGAGAGCTTTTACTCTATAACCAAATCTCTAAAACTTGGAGAAAGTAATGGAAATGGATAAGGAAAATTAGAAGTCTACTACAAGGAGATATCTGAGGCCAGCTGCAGACCTTAGAGCCCCTTTCTTCCAGGCCTTCCATTATGACAGAACACATAGTAATAATCCTAAATTATTTTATTTAAACATTCTGGATTATTACCTACCAGGAATATATAAGCAAAATGGGATGGCATAGAGTATATCAATTACCAAAATGTATTAATTCACAAAATCCTTTCAAAACCAAAGAAGTCTTAAAGATATTTCTTTATTTGTGTGTTTGAGTTAAAAGATTAAAAAACAAAACAAAAACAAAGTTAGCATTTGGAAATTATCCATGTGTTTTCAGAATCTTAATATTGTTTTTGCAAATTTCTTAAAGTTGCTTTTTCAAATGTTGGAGGAAGGTGGGATAGGAAGCAATCTTTAAGCTAAAACTACCCCTGAGTGTGTGACAGTCAAGACAGACCATAATGGCATCCCCACAGGCTAAGAGAGCAAGGACATTTTAAAATATGGATAAATTTCCCAGGATACCCTAATAGCTCCTTGAAGCTGTTACAGATTATTCCATAAAACCATATTTAGAGACTTTAAAAAATGCAGATGATTGGCCTGAGAACCTGTCTCATCTCCAAAGGAGCAGTTACAGGCTGCCGTGCAAATCGGCATTTGTGGGACTGTCACGTTATGATCTCCATGAATTCTTGACCAGATGGACTTGAACAGCTGCCACCTATGTCCGCTAAGTCCCTTTGCTTGAGCAGACAAAACAGCTCATTTGTTTGCAATTCTTTTCCAAAAGTACACAAGGGCACTTTTCTATGTTGTATATTATTATTAATATTATTGTTGTTGTTGTTATTTTTACCAGCAAAATATTCCCTGAAACAGAATAGCTTATATTTCTAGGAAGGAGTGGGAAAGCACAAGTATTTTTTCCCCTCAAGTCTTATAATTTGTGCCCAAAAAGAACAAGCTCCTTTTCAGAGTAAGTTAAAAAAAATACTTCTTAGATATGTTTCTATTCAAGCTGACATAAAATGTTATAAATAAAAGAACACCCTCTGACATAATAATACTTTATATTTATGGAACTCTTGGTCCTTTTCAAAACACGTTTGCATTCATTATCTCATTTCATTTTTACAACAGTGCTATAAGATTGGGCAGGCAGCCATTATGACACCCATTCTACAGATAAAAGGATTACTTTTTTAAATGCATTTTTGAGTACCTACTGTGTGAAAGATATGTGTCTCCCATTATGGGTGATATAAAAAGGCATAATAATAACACAGCTTCTGCCTTCAATGACTTTAAAAGTCTATCTAGGGAGTCAAGGCATATACATGCATAAAACCTTAAATAACTTTAAAAACAAGTATATGACAATATAAAAATCAAGAAGTGTTGTTGTGGGAGAGATTTGAGGTGAAAACCCCAGGTTCAGGACAGGTTATTCTTTGGAAGAATGCAAGACTCCAAAACTTAGCTTAAAAATAAAAAAGAGACATTTATTCATTTGGAAGTCATGTTGAAAGGTCAGGAGACAGAGTGCAGGTGTAACACTGCCTCCCAGAGGAGATGTGTTCTGGACTTTTTATACCCTTTTAACAACAGGGTCTATGTGACTAGAGATGGAGTGATGATGGCATGTTACTGTGTCTCTGGAACCCAAGATGGGTATGGTTATGTCCTATGCCTCAAAGTCAAAAGGAGGTGAACTTTCCAGTTTAGGGGATAATCAGATATCTGGGATATAAAATAGATGCTTATCAGGAGCAAGCTGGGAGGTGCCAATCTGTGCTCATCAAGAATGAGGGGAGAGGTCAGAGAGACTCAAAGTCACCTTCTCTAAACCTGCAGGAATACAAGGAAAAATGAATCTTTTATGTACACTTTACTTAGTCCATACTCTTGGGTGTTTAGGGTGTCTAGGGGAAGCCTGTACCCCCATATCAGTGTTTCATTCAAATTCTGACTGACACACAATGGCTGTGCTATGAGCAAGTGCATAGTTCCTTAACTTCTCATTGTCCAAGTCTATAAGATAGCTCTGGTGGAAATTAAGAAAAGGGAAAAAGAAGAGAGGGACGAGGAAGAGAAAAGAGAGAGAAGAAAAAGAAGACAGAGACAAAGATAGAGGCAGAGAGTCAAAGATGGACATAGAGAGAGAGAGAGTTATAAAGAAGAGCATAAAGTATTCCATACAAAAGCATAATTTATTATTTTACTAAGAAGAAAAAAGGAGAGGAGGAGGAGTAGAAAAGATAAGGGGAAGTGGGAAGGAAAAAATAAGGGATGACCCTTTGGAATAACAAGAGTGGGCACCATTTCTGACAAGCTCTGAATGACCAAGGGCAAGTCATTTACCCTCTCATCCACCTCATGCAATTGTCTAAGACCACAATTTATAGATGACTCATAAGTTACATAATTGTCATACGGATAAAATCTTGAGAGAGCAGGCTGGGTCCATGGACACCTTTGGATACATGGATACACAATGTTCCTATTTCCCCCCCTCCCTGGGTTTCCTCTGCTTAGGATTTAGGTATATATATCCTGGACCAGCTTCAGTTGTGGGGAATAAGACTGACCTATAATGATTAAGGGATTGTAGGTTCTCCATCTTCACACTTTTCTTCTTCCTCAACCTCCAGCCAGGTAGAGATAATTGTATTTATAGCTTAATAGGTTATAGATTACTTTTAGAAAGATTTCACCCAAAAGGTATAAAAGTATAAATCTAGGATATCCAAAAGTATATATTTGACAAAAAAAAATCTTAAAATGGGATTGGGAGGCCAACTGTTAGATTTTATCAGAACATAAAGCAATTTGTCCTGCTAATTTGGCAGTTTACATGTCATCTCTGCTTTGTACTGTCCAAACAATTCCTAATACAAGACTGCTGGTAAAATCACTAGGTATAGGTCAAACCTTATTGGTGGACTTTTTCACTAAAGCAGATGCTTCCTTTCCCATTAGCCAATTACAACCCAATGCTACCTAGGACCTTTGGACCTTCTGAACTCACAAAATCACTTATAAGCAAGGCACATCCACAGCTTGGCTACTCTTTTATTTAAGTTCAGAAAAGCAAAAAAATAAAAAATAAAAATTAGATTCAACTCTGACTTAATCTTTCCTAGTAAGAAAATACACTTTAGATGCTGTATGCTCCCAACTGCATGGAGGTCAGGGTGAGGAAATAAAGCAAACTCTCCCATCTTTCCATTCCATTCTCAGCAAGCTGAACAAAATAGTCTAGATTTCCTTTGTACATCCATTGAGTTATCAGCTGTTCTGTCTTCACAGTCAATAAGGAGGACTCTTTCATCTGGAAGTGCAAATACCTTTGCAATGAGTCATATGAGAAGGGAAATAGGCCTTCAAAGCTTTCATGTTTGTCACAAACAGGAATGACAATTCCTTGGAATAGTTCTCAACACATACACAATAAATATTATAGGAATTTAAAGGGGTAACAGATCATACAGGCTTGAAGGATCAAGATAGACTTCAGTGAAGACTTAATTGCTTGAACTTTGAAGAATGATTCGATTTGGGAAAAAAAAGAGGAAATTTGAAATGTACATATGAAAATGTAAGTGACACTAAAAAATTAGTTATCAGCCAGATTGAATTGCTCATTTGTCTTGGAATTTGATTCCACTCAATAGTCAATATGTTTAGCCACATATAAAACAGTAGTAAATGTTTTATAAACACTATTGAATGCCCAGCTCCATACAATTAACTAAAAAAATGTAACTTCATGGTCAAGGGCAAAAATTTCAAATTATTCTGCAAAATACTTATTGATGTAGGCAACTGTATGCAGATTATGTAGTCGCAAACCCAGCATTTTGTTATTTTTTCTTTTCTTTAAATAGGAAAAAGAAAAGAAAAATTAATAGCTTATTTAAATTAATAAGCCAATACTGACCTCTGGTGTGTAGTAGAGAAATTGCTCATTTGGTGAACTACTGGACATTTGGTGAGAAATACATTTAAGACAAAAGAATTCAAATCAAATGCAATAATCAAGATGGGTTCTTGATTCCTGAAAGTGGAACACACTTCCTTACCTTTGGTAGAAGAGTTTTATGCACCATTGGCCAGATATATTAAAGGTTCTTTTCAATCAGAAAGATTGGCTTAGCTTATTTTTGGTTTGCTTCTTATAGAGGATATTAGTATGTGACAGAATGTTGCTTATTGGATGTTTATTGTGGTGTAAAAATAAAATTCTTTGGGAAAAATTCATCCATGTTGTGAGATTGATATTGCAGATAGGGATTCTAGCTGCAGAGAGGGGTTCGGGCTTCAGCTCAGAATTCCAGAGGGCCCCCTGAGAACAGACCCCTGACATCTTACAGCTTCCTTAATACAATAGTGTGTATGCAACCTAGAGTGCTTGTCTTGGAACTGAAGAAGTGTGACTCTGAGAAAGTCACTTTACCTTAGCCTCAGTTTCCTCATCTGTGAAAAGGAAGATAATCACAACACCGACATCACACTCTTATGAGGATATAAAGAAATAATAATATTTGGGAAAGACACTACAAATCTTGAAGTTCTAAATAAATATCTATATTATTATTACTATTATTGTTATAGGATCATTGCAGTTTTCTTTTGTTTCTCAGAGAGACTGTCTGTGGAATAATATTTCTCATTCATTTGGGCAGCTGACTAGTGAACATTCCCAAAGGGAAGTTCCCTGAGGTAAGTAAATTTAAAAATAAAAACAAAAAAATGAATGACCTGCTTACTTTCGAACAATCTAACCAGAAGTCTGTGCCAGCTAATAAATAAATCTGTCAATTTATGTAATTATGAAGCAGCCATAAAATTGTAATGAACTAATATGATTTGTAAGGTGTTTCTGAGGAACATGGTGGGTTAGGGTAAGGATTAGGGTTAAGTTTAGTTTTAGGGTTAGGATTTGGGTTAGGATTAGTGTCACTGCCCTTTACTAATCTGGTCTGGAAGTGAGAGTTTCTTTTCTAGACTTTCCCTCTCTTTCCTTCCCTCTCTAGAGCTAGGGAATGGATTGGGGAAGGTTAAGCCCCAGGACTCAGCCCATTCCCAGTATGCTCTATACTCAGTTATAATAATAAAGGAATTTAGGTGCTTTAATTATAGGGAAAATAATTTGTAGCCTTGGAATCCTCTCTACCATTAGGAAAAATAAACAGTTACAAAAATTGTTGTTGATCCTTCAGTTCTGAAGAGGACTGATGACATCATAGGATAATGTCTTGATTTGTCAGTGAATTGGACTTAAATGGGGTTGAGTTTCTCAAGTTGTCAGTCTCATTCTCTCTTCTGTAGTTATCAACTGACAATGATCCAAAATGCAGAGGTTGACCTTGACTTCTTCAAAGTCTAAATAATCACAAAGTACTCCACAAAGTCTGCTTCTCCATCCTTCTTGGCCATTGGAACAAACTGTTCTCATCTATCCATTCCACCAGATGAGATCTTCACATGCTTGGAGTAGACATTACCTTATCTCACTGTGGATCTGAGGTCTATGAGTTACCTTAACTTAGTTTAGCCCATCTGCAGAGAAAGTTTTATGGAGGTTGTGGCCACTGCACATGCTACAGCTACTTGGAGCCACAGGTAAAAGTTGGATGAGAGGTGAATGCCAAAGGTGGATGAGCAGCTCTGTAAAGAGCTCCACAAACCCTCGTACCAGAGGTGCCAGTCCTCCACAAACCTATATACCCCTTAATAAAATTGTAATAAGCTCAGTTAACTCTCTCTTCTATGTAACTGGCAAAAAAATTATTGTTTGACCTTGAAACTCTGTACTTTCACATGATTTCTGAATGAATTGAACTTGGGGCTAATTTTATTCATTGGGCTAAGCATTCTAATACATTGAGGGAAATTTTTAGCATGATCTGAGAATGCTCACATATTGAACTGAGCTATCTCACTCTTAATTAGAGAGTCAATTTATTCTATGTTTTGCCTGGTATATATTATCCAATGTATACTTTCTTTGTTGTATTTTACTATGAACTTGGATAAAGTAATTTCTTTCCTATTTGTTATGTATGGTCATTGTAGAACTGGCATCTGGTGGGAAAGGAGTCAAGCCTTGGATATATAGCTCATTAAAGAATAGTGAACCTAAAATTATTTTCCATAGACTAATTATATTCAAGAAAGAAGATAGAAATAATTCTACACCGGTACTATCTCTTTCTGAGGGGAACAGAGTGGCCAGACTGATCACCTGTCCCCACTCTTGTTAGACATTAAAATCTTCCTTTAATAGTTGTGAGGGAAGATGTTAGAAATATCTCTTCTGGTCTCTCTGTGAAACATGTTTAGACAAAACCATTTAGTCATACAAAACCTACATAGGAGAAATGAAACAATACCCTACACACTACTCCATTATGACATGTTTATTCCTATAAATACCCCCCACACACACACACACATTGAGTATTACCTCATCATAAAGAAAACATAACAAAATTAAGGAAAAAAGCATTTGATACAGTATCCATGTTTGGCCACATACACAGTGTTTTGCCCCAGTAATACTATCTTCTCTGCTTGAAAAGGAACATGTTTTCTTATCTATTCTCTTGGATAATTAAAAACATACTCAAAATTTGACTTTATTTTGCTAATCTTCTTTAAAACGTATATTTTGTATCGACTATATTACTCTTCTGGTTACACTTATTACTCTCTAAATCATACATTCATACAAATCTTCCTATTCTTGACGTGAGTTATGTATGTGATTTTAGAATGTCTCCATTTCTGCTTTGAATAGGCAGTCCCATCCAATCTATCTTTTGCCTTTTAATCCATTTCTTGTGCAGAGATAAACCAAAGATAACAGAAATTGCCCTTTCTTGGACCCCCAAGGTCAATGACAGACTAGCAGATTTGGTAGTCTTTGCCTTCCTTTCCTTGAAAAATAAAACTGTTTCCCAAGGCTATCGACTAACTAATTGTGAAGCCAGATAACTATGTATTTTTTTTAACCCTTACCTTCTGGCTTAGAAACAATTCTAAGTATTGGTTCTAATGCAGAAGAGTGGCAAGGGCTAGGCAATGGGGGTTAAGTGATTTGGTCACACAGCTAAGAAGTGTCTGAGATCAGATTTGAATCCAGGACCTCCCATTTCTGGGCCTGGCTATCAATCCACTGAGTCATCCAGCTACCCCCAAAAATGTATTTTCAAAATGTTTAAGTACCTGTGGGAAATGACTCAAATTCAGAAGCCCACTCAAAGAAACATACCTCTCAATGTGCCAACTGGTGCTTTTGCTTGACATGGAATCTAACAATATAAAAAAAAAGTCATATTTTAAATTGTAGTAAAGTGAGCCAAGCACAATGATTTTCTCATAGTCATAATTACTTTCAGTACTATATTCTAATCCATATATTCACTACAGCTTGTTCTCCATTTCTGTGTCTGCAACTCTCTTTTTCAACATCACTTGCAACACCTTCTGTTCTAAAATTTTGATTTTCTTATTTATGCTTTGTAATTATTTTAAAATGTTTTAGTGATGCTTTTTGTCTTTATCAAAAGGTTTGCTTGTTTACAAACTGCCTGCCAGATTGAATACTTCCTCCTGTCCAAAAAAAAATTAGCAAAAAATATCAGATACAAGAACTGCATCTGACAATGAATACAATATTATATCTTAAAACTCTATCACCTCTTATTAGTAAAGACTATAAAAGCTTTATTTTCTACTCTAGAGTTCCTTGAGTTTTTTCCCCAGTTACTAAAAGTGTGATTTTATTTTAAAGATATTTTAATTTACATTGTGGAATAATTTTATATAATTAATGGTATCAAACTCAGATAGGAAGGGATCAATGCAGGCTGCATATTGACTTAGAAAGAAACAAATTAATGTTATCCAGTTTATCATATTTACTTTATTAAATATTTCTTGATTATGTTTTAATCAGATTCTAGTTGCCTTTGGAAATATTGAAAGCTGACTGTGTCCTAGGGGCACTGAATTTGAGATTGTTAGTTACCATTTCCTTGTTTTGCTTATTTTACTTGAATAAGCACCTAATTCATTTACCATAGACTACTGCCATGAATATTATGTTTTACATTGGATCCTTCTTTCTATCTTTGGCTATCTTGGGGTATATGCTCAGCAATGAGATGCCTGGGTCAAAGAATATAGATGGATAATTTAGTTTTTTATTTGCATAATTTCGATTATTCTTTTAATGGCCCAATTTTGCTCAGTTTCTTTTTAGTTCTTTTACTTTTTCAGTTGTGATGGTTCTTGTAATTGCTCTATTTTCATTTTGAAGAGTTTGTCAATTATGGAACTATTCACATCTTCTAAAGATTTGACTATTGAATTGACTTAGCACACAAAATTTCTTCATTATATTAAACATCCTTTTGTTGTTAATGTTGTTATTCATTTCATAGGATCATAGATTTAGAGATAGAAGAACCTTCAGAAGCTATCTAGTCCAAAATACTTGTCTTACAAGTAGAATAAAGTGAGTACCAGAGCAGTTAGGTGTTGTAGTGGAAAGAGTGCTCAGCCTGGAGTCAGAAAGATCTAAGCTCAAATCCAATCTCATACATTAATTAACTGTGTGACACTGGGAAAGTCATCTAACTCTGTTTGTCTCAGTTTTCCAATTTGTCAAATAAGCTGGAGAAAGAAATGACAGACCACTCTAGCATCTTTGCCAAAAAAAAAAACAAAACAACACTAAATGGGGTCATGAAGATTCATAGGTGACTGAAATGACTGAACAATAGCATCAAATTGAGTCCCAGAGAAAGAAAATGACTTGTCAGTTCACAGAGGTAATAAGGAGATAAACTAACTATTATATATATATACATATATATACAAACTAAAATCCTCTTACTCCAAAATTCCATTATCTTATGGTTTCTTTTTCAGACTTCTATTGTTTGAGTTTTTTGGTGAAGTTTTTATAGTGAATATTTCTTTGCTTTCTTTGGAACATTTCTTGTTGGTTTAAGGTAATGTTAGGGAGCTTGAATTAGACATAAACACTAATGTAGTCATCTTGTTGGAAATTCTGAAATAATTTATTTTTACATGAAGTAGGTATTAGTTAAAAGTGCATAACATTCCTACTTATACAAAAATATTAGCAGTTCTTTTTGTAGTGGCAAAGAATTGGAAATTGAGGGAATGGCCATCAACTGGGGAATGGTTAAACAAATGATATATGATTGTGATAGAATACTATTGTGTTATAAGAAATTATGAGCAAAAGAATTTCAAAAAAAGCTTGAAAGACCAACATGAATTGATGCAGAGAAATATAAGTAGAACTAGGAGAACACAGTAACTGCAATATTGTATGATGATCAACTGTGAAAGACTTAACTACTTTCAGCAATATAATGATGCAGGATAATTTTGAAAGATTTATGACAAAGAATGCTATTCTTGTTTTGCATGATAGTACATAAATAACCCAGATGGAATTGTTTACCATCTCTGAGAAAGGGAAGAAAAGGGAGGAATGGAGACAATTTGGATCTTATAATTTTGGAATATATATGTTGAAAATTGCTGTTATGTGTAATTGGGATAATAAAATATTTTTAAATAAAGAAAAATATTTAATACAAGAAAAAGAAAGTACTTACCATACCTAGACCATCAAGGGAATTAACAAAAACATTGAAGGAAGAAAGTTTAGCTATACATGATCTCAAACTATATTTTTAAGAGACAACCATCAAAATAATCTGGTAAAGGTTAAGAAATAGAATGGAAGATCAATGGAATAGATTTGGCACTCAACACAATGGTAAATGATCAGAGTAACCTAGTATCTGACAAACCCAAAGATTCAAGCTTCTGGAATAAGAACTCACTATTTGACAAAAACTGTTGGGAAAACTGTAACACAGAATGGCAGTAATTAGGCTTAGACCAATACCTATATAGACCATATACGCATATAATATCAAAATGGACACATAGAAGTAAAAGATGATACTATAAATAAATCAGGGGAGTACAAAATAGTTCACCTGTCAAATCAATGGATGATAGGATAATTTAGGTCAAAACAAGTCATAGAAAACATGAGATATAAAATAGGTAACTTTGGCTACTTTAAGTTAAAAAGTTTCTGCACAAACAAAACCAGTGGAAACAAGATAAAAAGGTAAGCAATGAAATGGGGGAAAAGTCTATGTAGCAAGTCTCTGACAAAGGTTTCATACATAAGAGAACTGAGACAAGTTTGTAAGAATACAAAGTATTATCTAATTGAGAAATGGTCACAGAATATGAATAGGCAATTCTCAGATGAAGAAATTCAAACTATTTATAGTCATAGGAAAAAAGTTCCAAATCACTATTGATTAGAGAAATACAAATTAAAAACTACTCTCAGGTGCCATCACACACCCATCAGACTGGCTAATGTGATAAAAAATGAAACTGATAAATATTGGAGGGGATGGGACACTAGTATGCTGTTGATGGAGCTATGAATGGTTCTAACCATTCTGGTGAACAATCTGGAAGCTTGCCCAAAGGACTATCAAACTGTGCTTCCACTTTGACTCAGCAATATCACTACTAGATCTGAATCCCAAAGAGATTAAAGATAGGCGGAAAGGATCGACTTGTTCTCTTTATATTTATATAATGTACATATATATTTATAAAAGCTCTTTTTTGTGGTAGCAAGGAACTGGAAACTAGAGGGATATCCATTAATTGGGGAATGACTGAACAAGTTGTAGTTTATCCTTGTCAAGGAATACTAATGTGCCATAAGACATGACAAATAATAGGATCACAAAAAACCCTAAAAGGACTTATTTGAAGTGATGCAAAGTGAAGTGAGCAGAACTAGGAGAACATTGTACACAGTAATAACAATAAGATATGATGATCAACTATGAATGGCTTCACTATTATCAACAAGGCAAAGATTGAGGACAACTCCATGGGACTCCTGATGAAAAAGGATATCCACTGTCATAGGAGGAACAAATGGAATCTAAATGCAAATAGAAATATACTACTCTTCACTTTATTTCCTTTATGAATTTTTTTCTAGTATAAGCAACATATGTCTTGTTTCACAACATGATGAACAAGGAAATATGTATTGTGTGATAACATATGTACAACTTATATCATATTACCTACCTTCTTTGGGGCTGGTGAAGGAGGAAAGAGAACATGGATTACAAAATGTCAAAAAAAAATGAATGTTAAAAATTGTATCAACATGTATGTAATCTGGAAAAAAATTTTTTTAAGTACACACCATGAATATTTTCTGATTGTTCAGTTTCTTGAGATGCTTTTCATTTGATATTCATTTCTGAATATAATCAAAATGTATTTTCTACATTTAGATAATATATAGGCATTAACTGCAAAATACATAATGCCACTAGGTTAAAACATATTTGTTTTGTTTAAAGAAAATCATTCATTTAAAGCTAATTAATTAATTTAAAAGTCATTCTTTTTTCTCTTTACCATTTTTGTTGCAGTTTTCTTCTGATTTTTTCTTCTCTGATCCCTATACAATCCACATTCTTTTTAGTGTTATTATATTTACTTACTTAGCTGTTTAGTTTTTTAATATTTAAGCAAAATTAATAGCTACCTCTTTAAAAATTAAGGCAATGTCTTCTCTATAATGCTCTGAATTATAATTTTTTCTCATATAGTCAAAATTATTTTTACTATCAAAAAACATGAGCCACTCTTTTATTCATCTTTCATTGAATGGAACAAGAAATCAATTTTTTTTTCCTGCTGAGGGGTAGTATTATTATAAATTGCTCTTCCCTCACAGGTCCCCCAGTGTACTTTCAGAATTTGCCTTTTTTCCTAATACTGTATACCAACTTTGACACCAAATCTACATGCTCAGGGAAATCCATTGGAATACAAATACAAACAAAAAAACAAGTCCTACCCTCAAGGAGTTTACATTTAAGTGGAGAATGGTAACACATAAAAAGAAGCTGAAGGAGTGAAGTTAAAGGTGACCAAGGGGCCTGGGACGTGATAGAAAAATCTGTAGTGCAGACCAGTGAGAAATGAAGACGTGGCTAGTAAAGGGACCTTCCTTAGGTAGAGATCCTGGAAGGAGCCATCCTATCAGAGGGGAGTAGAGATAGGACTTGCTAATATGATTCTGCATATGATGTCTCATACTTCCACCCAGCCTGTTCATAGGTTATGTCTCCTGCTTTACTCTTTCCCTAAAGGAAAACTTTTGAGTAGTTCTCTTTCTCAGGCAGACATAAACATCAGATTCACTTTCCCTGTTGCACATAACATTGGGCAACAGCACCACTGATGACAACTTGCTATCAATGAGAAAGGTAATGAAGCTTATCAATGATTCCAGCATTCTCTGTAGCTCCTCTTTTAATTCTCACTGCGAGTGGCAGGTTACATTGGGAGCATTCAACAACTTTGCCTCTTCCTTCACATTCAAGCGTTAATCTTAGAGGGATTGAGGTGGGAATTATAATGATATAGTTGGTGAGCTTCCACTAGTGTGATTTCCCCATTATTATAAATTTTTATCAATTAGCTATCTATATTTAATTATCTTCTAGAAACAGATACTTATTGAGGTCATATTATAAAAACAGTTGGTACAAAACATCCTCCCCCCAACATGTGACACATTCTCCCATTAGTACATATGGAGTACAAGGAAAAATGGATTCAAATTTTGAGAGCACATGTGGCCAATGCTTAACTCACAGCTCTTGGTTGTTGGAAGTAGTTTTATCTCCTTCATAGAATGTTCATGAGGTTCTAATATCAGACATTGCTTCAGCAATTTCAGGGACACTGCTGACTCTAGGATGTCAATGGGAAGGTCTAACTGTCTTATTTTCATTGAGTTCTTCATCTAGTCAAGGCAGGAGAATATGAGTCTAAAACTTCTTCATCTTATTTCTATTTCTCACAACACCAAGTTGGAAAAAGGAAAAATTCTTGGCTCTTCAGGGTGCAGAGGTAACCTTATATTTGGGCAAAATAGTCAGTCTTTCTATATGAATGATTTAGGGGCAGAAGTAAGTGTCTGTTCATATCCCTATTGTCAACAAAAGGATCAAGAATTATTGAGCAACTAATATGAGCAAACTATTATATCCTAAGTGATATGAGGGATATAATAAAATATTGTCGCTAATTTCCAGAATCTTACAATATTACCTGGGGACACAAGAGCTATATGCATCATATCAAAAATTCTTTCTCTTATATTCATTTTTTCCTTCCTCTTCCCACTGCTCATCTTGTTATTTAAGCCCTCCTCAGATAGGAATTACAATCACTTAATAACTTGGCTCCAATCTCGAATGTCTTCCCATTTTCAGTTCATACTGCATACTGCCTTCAGATTCATCTTCATAAAGTCCAATTTTTGATGATGTTACTTCATCAATCAAAATCTCAAAAGGCAATTTAGTAAAGAAAAAAATTCTTAACTTGGCATTTTCCAAGTGTATATACTCTTTCTGAACCTACCTTCCCAGGTTTATATCTCACTATTCCCTTATATAAAGCACATATACTAGCCAAGTTGGTCTACTTACTGTTCTGTCAAATGAGTTTGACTATTCCGACCTTTATACCTTTGCCCAAATCATTACTTCTGCCTAGAATTCCCTCTTTCCTTATATCTCTATTGAAATCCTCCCTATTTTTCAAAACCAAGTTCAAATATTTCTAGCTCTATGAGGACTTCTTCAAATAATATAAAATATTTAAAGTGCTTAGCACAGTACCTGGCAAATAGAAAACATTATATAAATACTAGTTGTTTATGATGATGATGATGATGATGATGATGATGATGATGTCACTTCCAGAGAAAGTGACCTCTCCTTCCTGTAGTCTAAACACTTATGGCTTTTTATTTATAAATCCCTTATGAACTTTCAGCATCCTCCACTCCCACTTGTAGGGCGTTAGAGTCCTATGGACCAGATTAGATTCTGGGGACTGGCCAGAAGAGGGTCAGTTGGTCTGTTTTGCCCGTTCCCCACTCAAGACGCTTCAGGAAAACCCAGTATCCTCAGGATATGGTTTTATTTATATGTTTTCCCAAATATTGACCGGAATCTCTAGCTTCCATCTTTTAGGAGCTGCTAAATAAGCCTTTGTATCACATTTGCATTGTCCAAGTAACTCATTGACTTTGCTCTCCAAATAAAATTCTAAACAGTCATTGCTTAGACCAGTGATGGTAAAACTTTTAGAGATGGAGTGCCAGACCCCACTCCCATCCCAGTCCCCAGACTGAATACCATGCCTGCTCCCCCAGAAACTGAGTGCCATGTCCCCCTCATCCCCCCTTTTTGCCAAACAGGGGAGAGAGGAAGTGCTCCCTTTGGGCTGGTGGGTGGATGGATGGGTGAAGTGAGGAATGTCTTCAGCAAATGTAGAGAGAGGGAGAGAAGTTGCCCGAGCACTTGGCTCTCCTCCAGCTCTGTTGTCTGTGAGCTACTCACCTTACCCACTGTGTGTTCCTATTGGTCTACTGGGCAGAGGGGAGAATGATGCAAAAAATATCATCAGGCATGGTAGATAGGAGAAAGGGAGCAGCTCCACCCAAGTCCCTCTGCCTTTCTAGTAATGAACTATGGTGTGGTGAGGGGGAAGGCAGTATGAATGCCCACAGAGAGCATTCTGTGTGTCATCTTTGGTACTTGTGCCATAGGTTTGCCATCAATATCATAGATTATATATATTTTCCCTCCACTTAAAATGATGTATCATTAAATCCCCCATTCTGTAAGTCTGGCCCCCCCATGCTCTCCAATTTGAGAATTCTAAAATTTGAGATAATCCAAGAAATACTACCTACGAGCTTTCCTTTTGTTGGCTAAAACTGACAGGCTACTAAATTAAGGGAGGGGGATGGATTAATAATTCCCTTTCACCACTGTTTGATATGCTTCAGAAGATAATGCAATAGAAAAGTTTAATTGAGAGTGAAGATGAAAAAGACTAAGTTGGTCATGTAAGTTGATTTTATATACCACATGGAGGAGTGGTTCTTCTGATTAGACTTCATTCCCCTGAGCCTCAGATAAGCAATCCTCTTCAGATATTTGTTTCTTTTCAACTAGGTGCCAATGAGCAGAATTTCCTTGGAGAGATAACCCTTGTATTTTACCAGAGAAAAATTTCCCCCCTTCAATCTTATTAAGAACTCATCAAATTCATCTACAATTCACCTGACCAAATCCCATATGTATGCATCACTTTCTCCCTTATATTTTAATTATTTGTAAATGACAGTATTTTTTATATACTGTAAATACTTCAAGGATTGGTACTTGAAATCAGGGTTGAGAGCAGGGTAGTCTGTTACTTAGGGTGGAATATATGAGACAGGTAAGTTATATTATTTTTCAAGCATATGCATTTAGTGAAATAAAATTATATGCTTAATGGCATATAGTTATTTTGTGATAAAAACAAGTCACATAGATTGGAGCAAAGACTTAAAACCTGTACCTTATAGCCCAACTTTTCAAATATGGGAGTACAGTTTTCAAACCTTGTTTGAAGTGCATAATGCATTATTCTGCTCTGGTAGAGCCACTTTCTTATTTATATCTATATGATATAAAGTATATATCCACATATCTATAATATATGTATATATCCATGTGGGGGAATGGGGAACATATGCTAGGCCATGTAGATAGCTGAGATATAGATATAGCTATCATATATGAAATAAAGATAAAAGATAAATAGACATATATGATATAGATTGATAGATCAAAGATGTATGACCTATATCTTAGCTATCCATGTGGCCCAATAAATTACTCTGCACATATATATGTATATACATATAAACTCAAGCAAGTACATAATAATATACTTTAAATGAATAACTTATGCATACTTATCCATAAAAATACAGAACAAAACAAAAGATAACTGTATATTATAAGATTTATGGGAGTTTTGGGGAGGTCTAGCTCATCATGTAATTTGAGAGTGACTTGAATGTTGGGTAGGATTTCCAAGACAAAAAACATAGATATTCTTGCTGGGAAGGCAATCAGTAGTGACGCTATGGAGATAGGAATTCATGTGATATATAAAGAAGACAGTATCTGACTGGATATGAAATTATAAAACATTAATTAAGGAGATACTCAAGACAGAGATGTGATCTCACCAATATGGTATTCCCTCCAAGGATATGAATTACAGTATGCTATTCATGAGACTTCCTCATGTTTTGTTGACATAGTGTAGTTATCAATAGAGCATACAATCTGTTCATCAGCTACCACTTAATCTTACCATGTGATCAGCTCATCTGTTTCTCCATGAAGTAACCAAGGAAGGATCTCATATAAAATTAGAGGTAGAAAAGAATAAAATTAGTCATAATGGACAGAGAATCTCTCTTTTCAAAGTTATATTCACCAAGAAGCTTTCCCTATCTCCTCCCCACTATTTTGCCAAACCCACACTCAAATTTGTGCAGGGATATTAATGTTTTACTGTGTGCTATTTAGCTACTACAGGGTGATGACTTTCTCTTTAGAAGCATTTAAAAAAAAACTATGCTGCAGTTTACAGCAACAAACTCCTTCCTTTGGCCATTTTATCTTCTTAGTAACTTTTCACATATATTCTCCCAGGGTTCTTTCCATCTTTGCTAAACCATTATTCTGCATTCCAATCTCATCCCATATTGTTTCAATAATGTAAAACCCAATATTAACTTATAATTACTGATTGATCACTTAATAAAAATAATTTTATCACCATCACAATTACTTTTCGTTCACTGTTATAATTATTGATGGATCATTGTATCTTAAAGGAAATGAAAGATTGCTGTTGGAGACTAGAAAATGTTAGAAAGTCAGGCTAGGGACACATTGGGGAAATCCTTGAATTAACTCTAGACTTTTACAAGTAGAGAATATTTCCTTTAATGTAACTGTTTATTTTTAGTTTAAATGAAGAGGAAATCTGTCTGCAAGGTGTCCCAAAAGTCATGCTGCAGTTTAAAAATTCTACTAAGATTCTGGGGCTTTGTTCTTCAAATAAATAACAAGTTAAGTTAAACATCAAGTATTGTTCAGGAAATAAGGTTTGATAAGGTGGAGGGTGAAAGAGCATAAAGGTAGTGCATGCTTTTGGTCATGAGAGAGAGGGTAACTAGGAGGGTAAATGAGATCAAGACTAGACATCAATGAATTCAAAAGATATATCTCTATGATTTCATAATTTCTCTGAAGATTGAAGCTGTTCATTTGTACCATAATGATAAATATTTTCAACCCATTTTTTGTTTTTGTTTTTTTATTTACCTGAAACCGTATTCTTTTTTCCCCTTAAAAACCCTTACCTTCCTTCTTGGAAGGTAGAAGATTGGTAAAGGCTAGGCAATAGAGGTTAAGTGACTTGCCCAGGGTCACACAGCTGGGAAGTGTATGAGACCAGATTTGAAACTAGGACCTCTCATCTCTAGGCCTGGCTCTCAATACACTGAGCTACCCAGCTGCCCCCCCTGAAACCATATTCTTATGCTCAATCATTTGTTAACTCATTTTATGCTCCTTGAGGTAGAAATATTTGTTTAAAATTTTTTTAAATTTAGAATATTTTTGCATGGTTACATAATTTATGATTTCCCTACCCCCGCTTTTCCCTCTCCCCTCCCAAAGCCCACAAGCAGTTCCATTGGGTTATTCATTCATCATTGTTCAAAAACTATTTCTATGTTATTCATATTTGCAGTAGAGTGATCTTTTAACATCAAAACCCTAATCATATCCCTATCAAACTACATGACTGATCAATCATGTTTTTCTTCTGTG
This sequence comes from Gracilinanus agilis, assembly GCF_016433145.1. Classification (NCBI taxonomy): domain Eukaryota; kingdom Metazoa; phylum Chordata; class Mammalia; order Didelphimorphia; family Didelphidae; genus Gracilinanus; species Gracilinanus agilis. Next base: position 294,520,604 of record NC_058132.1, read on the forward strand.
TTTCTGTTCCCACAATTCTTTCTCTGGATGTGGATAGTGTTCTTTCTCATAAGTTCCACAAGAGATATGGTCTTCTCTAGAACAAGTAGGCTCTATCTCACTGAAAATCTTTAAGCTGAGGCTAGATAACCATGAATTGGTGATGTAGTAGAGGGGATTCACTAATAATACATAGGTTGGATTTGAAGACTTCATGGGATAGTAGGGTATCACAATCATGTAAATGAGTTTATTTCTGATCAAAACTTTCAGGGGGCAGCTGGGTAGCTCAGTATATTGAGAGCCAGGCCTAGAGACAGGAGGTCCTAGGTTCAAATTTGACCTCAGACACTTCCCAGCTGTGTGACCCTGGGCAAGTCACTTGACCCCCATTGCCTACCCTTACCACTCTTCTGCCTTGGAGCTAATACACAGTATTGACTCCAAGACGGAAGGTAAGGGTTAAAAAAACAAAACAAAACAAAAAACTTTCATATTCTTTTATTCAGAATGTGTATCATTATAATCCAGAAAACACTCTGTCATATCCCAATATGCCTGAAGTTCATTCTTGAGTTACTGGTTTCCCATCATCACCAGTCTTCCTCTTTAATATATTTGCATAAAGCTATCTCAATTGTTTTACCCACAGGGAAGCAATATTTACACTATTTTTTTTTTATTAAGGCCTCTCTACTAGGACTGCTGAGATAAAGGCTACCCAGTTATGTTATTTTCATGAACAAATGATTCAGGGCACCAAAGACAAGGGAAACATTGCTGATCTGTGAAATTGGATGATACATTAAATCCGACTTGGTATTTAAACCGTGGTAAGCACTATGTTTAATTGGGTTTATGAAATGACATCTTGTTCAGGGCAAGGTTCAGCATGGAAGAAAAGCTCTTATGGATGCTAAATTAAGTACCCAAGTTAAAACTGAGATTTTAACATGCACAAGTCAGTGATTCCAGAGCTATGGTTCCCAGGTGAACCACAAATTGACCTCTTTGAGCACGCAGCAGGAAATGCTTTGTGTGACTTTACATGGCATTAATTTTAATGGCTTAATGTGTCTTTTTACCCCTCTCATATGTCCAAATAACAGGAGAATCCACCTCCTAGTGTATTTCCTGTCAGTCTTGTTCTCTCTACTCCTTCTCACATACTTTGAATTGAAAGGTAGCGCTGAAGATGAACATATTAGAAATATAAGTTAGTACCCCTGTCTCAGGGTTTGATTTAGACTAGTCTCTGTGTTTTATGATGGACCATACTGCTTCTAATTTCCAGGAAACTCCTTTAACATGCAAAAGAAACCCTAATTGTGTGTAGAAGTGCTTTATAAAGCACTCTTTCCATGAAGGCAATTAAAATGGCTTCTTTAATTGGAGATATGATGATTTGGACATGGAGTTCTATAACTAATTAGGGAGTTTCTGAGTGTGGTGACCCTTACAAAACAAATACTGCCCTCTGGACTGACTCAGGAAATAGATGTAGTGGAAAGACTAATTTTATTCATGTTGGAATGGGCACATTCATTAAAATAATAATAATAATTATCTCTCTCTCTGTCTCTCTCTCTCTCTGTCTCTCTGTCTTTGTCTCTCTGTCTTTGTCTCTCTGTCTTTGTCTCTCTNTCTCTCTGTCTCTCTGTCTTTGTCTCTCTGTCTTTGTCTCTCTGTCTTTGTCTCTCTCTCTCTCTCTCTCTCTCTCTCTCTTATCTTGTTCACATCCAAACTTAATCCATTTCTCAACATGAGGTGTTTGAATGTATCCTTTTCTTCAGAAAGGACAGGAAGTTCTTTTTAACAAGCCCATTACTATTATTTCCACCTTTTTTTTTTTAACATTTTGAGTAGAAATAAAAAGCATTTTCCACAATGATTGTGAAACCAAATTTGCCCTTGATAATTTGATATGGAGGAAAATTAGAACAAATCATTATGAGCAGAGTGCTTTCAATTAAATCATAATTAATTATATGTGCAAATGTGGACCACATTTAGATGTGCAATTAGATGACTAATTATACTGGGAATCTAATTACACACTTAAATTGACAACAGTATCTCAGGTCTTGAGACTTTACCCATTAGAAGTGGTCACAATATCAGAAGTAGTAGCTCTGATGACCCCTTCCAAGAGAGAGGCTTAGAATTATACTAGAATACATGGAGCAGTGCTGTGTCTATGTGAAGTATGGCAATAGCCACAGACTAAATGCTTCAGACAGACAGACAGATAGACAGATAGACAGATAGACAGACAGACAAATTGATAGATAGATGGATGGATGAGTGGACAGACAGAAAGACAGACAAATGGATGGATAGACAGATGAAAGGATGGACAAACAGACAGAGGAAGTATTCATTAAGCATCTTCTAAGTGCAAGGTACTATGTTAACCACTATGGATAAACAAGCAAGATACTGTCTGTCTTCAAGGACCTTATAGTCTAATGTGGTAGACCATACCACAAGGTGGAGGAAGAAAAGGAAGTGAGGATATGGATGGTAAAATGCTAAGGAGATAATTGAAAAATGTTGTGGAGACCTGTCTCTGGTCAAGATAAGGCAAAAGTTCATCTATGAAAAACCAATAAATCAGGGTCAGAGTTTAAGGTTCCAGAGTGAAGAAGAAGATGATAACTGGAGTGCAGGCAGGATCATATAGAGAGTCCTACCTCTTATTTTAATTGTGGAATTTTAGGTAAATTCAATTTGTTCTCTTCTATTTCAGGTGAATTTTTATGAGTGAAAATTCTCTTATTGGCTGTGAATCATTTCTGTCTATTTGGTCAAGTGTTTTGTCAATGTCACAACAGACAATCATTCAGATGAGAAAGACTGATCTTTTCCACCAGACTTTGATAAATGACTTACCAAACTAGTAGAGTTCAAACCAGGAACTAGAACATCTGACTTCAAGTTCATTCTTCTTTCCACCACTTTATATAGTACATGGGCTTTCTATTCCAACCCTGAGAAAATTCACTTCCACAGAAAAGCAACCTTACCATAGTCCTTACCATAGAAACAGTTGTGTATTATTTCCTTATAGTAATATTAAGCAAAACACAGAACACTAAGGAATATTAGAACTGGAAAGGACCCTGGAGATTATTATGAATAATATTATTATTTAACATTTTTATTTTGTAGATTGAGGAGATCAAGGCCCAGAGAGGTTGTATGACTTGACATGGTAAACCAGTTAACACATAATCCCAGTCTCCTCAATATCAGATGATGTCTATTCCCCCTATAGCATACTGATTGAATACATTTATTTTCATATATAATTTCAATTACATATGTATACATACATATGTTTATGTGTGTGTGTACATAGTTAAAAATAAACTATTCATTTTGTTTTAAAAAAATAAACCTTTGCTAGAAATATCACAGCAATCTGAACATTTACTTAAAATAGAGCATATGGAGAAAATAAGAGGGATTGGGTCACTTTAGAGCAGGCAAAAGGGCTGTGAGATTTTCCATTAGAGAGCAAGAACTCAGTGTAGGAGCAAGATCTAATCTGTGTTACAAGGAATTCTTCTTTTATAGAGAATCTATTGTTTGGGAGTTTATCAGAATGGTCAACAGAGGCAGAACATCTACCTGGACTTTTGGATCAGATACCTGGCTTGGCTTGTTTGCACATCAGTATCAATTCTTCAGGCTGCAAAATGATTCAGAAGAATGTCTTGGATACCTTAGGATTCCTTCATTAGATTATGTGGTCTAGTTATCTGGTTGGGCATTCTCTGGAACCAGTTCGTCTGGTTTTATTAGGGTTATAAGTTCCTTAATGGAAACTATGTGCTTTCATCCCTGGAATTTAGCAGCAATGTGATACAATTCCTAATGGTCAAATTCTACTTCATTACAATTAACATTTATAGAGTTATGTCTATGTAATATTTTTAACATCTAAAGTCAACTATATATGGATATATATACATACACAAACATACATTTTCTGTTTTTTAGTGTTCAATTTTTTGTAACCACATTTGGAGTTTTTTGGCAAAGATACTATAGTGGTTTGTCATTTCCTTCAGCAGTTGATTTTACAGTTAAAGAAACCGAGGCAAAAAGGTTTAAATGATTTGCCCAAAGTCACACAGCTAGTAAGTATCTGAGGTCAGATTTCAATTCAGATCTTCAGATGCTCTATCCACTGCACCATTTAGCTCCACACACGCACACACCCAGCCACCAATTTTAAATAAATAGATATATGGAGTTTGCTTCCCAATTTTCTTTCCATTTTGGCAAGGATCAGGCACTCTCGACAGGAATATCTAAATTCTATTTTCTTCAGCACTTCTGCAGAACTAAAAGGCCATTAGGGGAAGGTAGTTAAGTTTCCTGTAATAATAATAGAAATTCTTAGACAGGAAAGAAAGCACCTCAGAGGGTCCCACTAAGCCTTCACAGTATTATTCACAGACTACACATAGTATCAGTAGATGTAGTAACTATTATATGAATTCTTTGGTAAAATAGAGGTTTGCTTTTCTTAAGCCTGTCTCAAATGTTATAATGAGTGAATAATCTAAGAATCATTTATTAAGTATCTACTAGGTGCTAAAACCTGGGCTAAGCACTGGAGATATAAAAATAAGGACATTGAGTGGAATTCCTCAATAGAGATTCATTCTTTTGGATAAATCATTGTCCTCTTCAAGGGATGTTCTCATTAAATGGAAATTCCCTTGGAGAGATAACATTCCAAACATTTTAATCATTACTTTTAATAAAGATTATTTTCCTCTGTGAGATTAATGGAGCAACATAAGTGTGGAGAAAGGAGAAATAACTGGGAAACAACTCAGAAAAGAAAATTGAAGGCATGGGAGACAGAGACAGGGAGCTAGAGAGAGTAACTCAGTGGGAGGGGCTTTCATCTACCTTACAAATGTGCCAAGGGCTCTCTCTAGTCCAATAGGTATAATAGAATTTTTTAGGGTCTTCCAACTACTGATTTGCCCTTACAATTGATAGATAGTAAGATCTGTTGTGATGGCACTCTGTGGATGAAATTTATGGGGAAATATTTATTTCTCTACTTCCTACTTGGTAAGCAGCTTGTCCTTATTTGAACAAAAATAAAAGCCAAGGTCCTCTGTGGACTTATAAAATTACAATAGTCTTGTTTTCATGTTTCCTAGAACACATTCAATAATATCCCTGCCTGGCAGGCCACTCCTCTGAACCCTTATACACTTTACTATCCAGTTAAATGACCCCCCTGCCCCCACCCAATTTGTGTTTTTTTTTTTCCCACTGCACTGAGTTTCCTTTTGACAGAAGAGAGCTATGTTTATTGTTGGCATGGGTCTTTCAATTTAAATTTGAATTCACAATCACCTGAATGGCCACTTAGATTTCCTCAGAGAGCTTCAAATCCTTTGGTTTTGTTCCCATCATGTTAACAGTTTTGTTACCACATCCTGTGTCCCTCATTCTTCTTTTAGATGTTCAACATTCTTTTTCCCTTCAACCTTTCCTCTGCTCAACTTCTACATACTATCTGTGCTTCATCTAGACCTCTTTCCTAGACCAGCCATGTTCCTTTCCCTACCTCACTAACAATTCTTTTATTCATGCTGATTTCTTTCCTCTATTTTAGAGGGAAAAAAAGTAATCTGATTAATTTATACTAAGCTATGAATGACTGCAGTTCAACATATATGTGTGTGTATACATCCATATTCATTTTAACAAAGACATTTGTTAATAATTAGAATACTTAACTGAGAGAACTTTATGAAGGATGAAGTGAAGAAATTAAAACAATAAAGAGAAAATATTTGAGGACAAGACGATTTTCTCAATGGTCAATCTGAAAGCCAGACAGAGGTACAAGACAGTGTAACAGACACTGTAATTATTAGACTAAAGTTTTTTTTTGGAGGGGATATTGAGGATCCATTTCTCATGCTTAATGACCAAGATGATGGATATATTCAAGAGATAAGCTGAATGACTTCCAACAAATCTCTACCTGTCTAAATCTTAATACCCCCATCTGTATAATGAAAGACTTGAACTAAATGAGCTGTAAGGTTCCTCCTAATTCTAACATTATATGGTTGGATAAACAGGAGTCCAACATAGCAGATGGAAAGAGAGATATTATTGGCCAATAATAAAAAAATATTGGAAGAATTGTTGAGAAGTGTGGACTTCAGAGAAGGGGAGAAGCCTTATATCAGTCTGAATCCAAAATATAAACTCTTCAATTTCCTTCATTAAAAGTATAAAGAGCAACAAACATGCAGAAAAATAGTCATGCAAATATACAAATATAAAAGTATATTATATGTGTAAATATACATGTGTACATACATATATACATATATAGAAATAAACTGACCTATATATATATATATACATATATATATATATATACACACATTCACTCTCTGCTATCTTCAAATTTGTTTATATGTGTAAAAGTGAGGCCACAGGGATGTTAATTATTATTAAAATATAACCTAAATGGTTTGTGGGTCCACACTGGGTTGAAGGAGAAACAGGACCAACCAGGATAGGGAGACCAGGGTTCACTGTTTTAACTGACACAGGAATGGCAGTTGGCCCAATGGTCACCCAGCTCACCCTAGGCCAGGGTCTATGGAACCAGCAGGGAAAGGTAAAAAGTTTATACAGTTTTAATTGAGGGTAGCTAAATAAAGGATGGGATAGGGGATTCTACACTTAAACCACAGGGGGCAGGAAAGGACTTAGCTACACTATCCTATTGACCAAAGCCAGGCAGGGCCCAAGGGAGCAGTACTGAAGTCACAGGGAAAGCTCCTTCAAACCTGGTTCCAACCAGGTTTGGTCAGCTCAGCTAAAGGGCAATTGGGGTCTCACGGTAATCCAAGGATGGTCACAGGAATGCCAAGAGCCAACTCCACCAGGTGATTCAAGGTATCCAGGTAGGGAGAGTGAGTTTGAAATGCTGTCCACCAGATCCCAAACCACTTCCCCACTTGGTGCTGCTCTGCAGGTCTGTTGTCCACTTGCTGAAAGCCTTCACCTCTCTCAGGATCTCAGGGAATCTGGATGCAATTTTTCCCTAACTCTGAGATCTCCCAGGGTTAGCAACAGTTATGTCCAACCACTAATGGAGTTTCTCTCAGAGTACAAGCCCATTTCCTGCTCCTTCATTCCATCTTGGAATCCTCCAGCCCTTCCTGCTAGGTCCAACACTATTACTAAATTAATTGCTAAATAAACCCTCACAACATATGTATTCGTCTGATAATCTGGTGACTATATACATATATGTGAACACAAAAGTATGTATTTATAAATACACATATAAAAACATAAATATATATACATGTATATATGCATGTGTGTGTTGTTTGTCAGACCTTTGTTTTGAAGAGGACCAGTGACATGGTGATGTCTTAAGTTGTATATCAATTGGAATATTGGAATAAGGAGACTTACAAAAAGTTTTCAGCCTTACTCTCTCTTCCAGTCATCCAAGTCTATCAGTAAGACAAAAATCAGGACAACTGCTGGAAGCAGGGATGACTGGCATCTTTGATATCTGACCAAGCTCTAAGAGTTCCAGATGTTCTGCTTCAGCTACCTTCATGGCCACTGAAGCAAATTGGTCTCCTGTACCCATTTTGCTCAGGGAAGCCTTTACATGCATCTTCCCTCTACCTCACGAATGGATTTGAGGCCTATTGGTCATCCTCAACTATGTTTAGCCCATCTGCTGAGGTAGTTTTACCAGGATATGGCCACTATAAATGCTACAACAATGTAAATTAAAGTGAAGAATCCAAGAAATAAAACTCATCTTTGAGAAAAATTAATCTAACATACCCTACATTCATTCTGTTTCATTGGTTCAGAATGGGAGTTCTAAAACTTGTTGAAGAGTTAAAAGGAAAAAAGGATTGATTTTCTAAAAGGGTCCCCCAACTCCTTCCTTTAAAAGATCATTGTATGACATTAGAGAATCACAGGTTCTCAGAGTGGGAAATGGACTCAGAGACCAAATAACCCAGTTATAGTTATACCTGAACAAGAATCTCTTTTATAACATCCTACAAATGAGGTAACCAAATTTTTGCTTGAAGTCTCCTGTTGAAGGAGAATCTAGTCCCACTCGAGTGAGCTCAGTATACTTTTGGCTCATTCTAATTTTTAGGAAAAATTTCCTTATCTCAAGCCAAAATTTATCTCTCTGTAACTTCCACTCCTTGTTTCTAGTTCTTCCTTCCAAACCCAATTAATCTAATCTTTCTTCCAAATGACAGTTCTCCATATACTTAAAAATAAGTGTCTTGTTTCCTGTCAGTCTCCTTCAGGTGAAGCATCCATATGCCTTCAGAGGATCATCATCTGGCATGAATCTGAGGTCATTTTTTATTCTTTTTATCCTTCTTTGGATGCAATCCAATTCATCAATATTCTTCCTAAAATGTGATACTCATAAATGAATACAAAACTTCAGATATAGTCTTCTGTTTGTTTTTTAAAGCCCTCCATAAATGGGTGCCTCCTTACCTTACCAATCTTCTAATACTTTAATCCCCTCACCATTCTTCATGAGAAAGTGAGAGGGGTCTCCTTGCTGTTCATTGCAAACAATAATCCATCTGTTGAATTTGAACCTTAAACCTCTCTTCTCCAGGCCTGGATCCCTATACATTGGGCCACCTAGTTTCTCTAAACAATTTCTTAAAGCAGGCCCAGCTAGAATCTTACTTTCACTATACTAATTGCTTTTTAAAAAATTATTGTATATAATAACAATCATATTATAGATCTTCAAAAATATTGGATGGGGGCAGCTGGGTAGCTCAGTGGATTGAGAGTCAGGCCTAGAGATGGGAGGTCCTGGGTTCAAATCCGACCTCGGACACTTCCCAGCTGTGTGACCCTGGGTAAGTCACTTGACCCCCATTGCCTACCCTTACCACTCTTCCACCTATGAGTCAATACACAGAAGTTAAGGGTTTAAAATAAAAAAAAATTAAAAAAAATATTGGATATTTCAGACAATTGATTATTTCACTCTTTTCATGATTCTAGACTGACCTTCTTCTTACTTAATCTAAATTAGTGATTATCCTATTTATGTTCAACCAAGCTGAAAACAATTTTTAGAAGTCAAAAGGAAAGTTCCATCTTAATTTAAAAATCTTCATTGCCTTATTTCACAACTCACAATTCTAAGTAATGTCTTATATGTTACTTTAGTAATAGAGATTTATTATATCGTGCTTTAAGATTTGCAAAACACATTTAAAAGATTTCATTTGCTCCCCACATTAGCCCTGTGACATAGCTTTTATAAGTATTTTATTCTCTATTTTGCATCTTAGAAAATACTATTATTGATACTCAGAGAGGGTAAGTGATTTATCCATGCTCACAGGAGAAGTAAGTGACTGTGGCATTTAAAATTATTGTAAGTCCTGGAAGATTACGTCTCCCACGACAACCTACTACAGCTTCCTCCAACACCTCCCACTTCCTTTGTGGGAGGTGTCAGAGAAAGTATAAAAGAGAAAGTTTGGTGCCTTTTTGCTCTTTGATCTCTAGAGCCTTGAGGCTGGCTGATGCTATCTATCCTGATCTCTCTCTTGGTCCTTTTTCCTTTCTATCTATCTCCTAATTTTTCCTAGACTTTCCCCTTTATATTTAAATAAAACCCAGCTATTCTAAACCCTAATTTGCTCTCTGATCTTTTATTTGAGCTCCAAAGGGCTCTGGTCAATTTCCCCCTGCTGGGGCTGGGGAGGCTACCTTCCTTTACCTCCCTCTACCTTCCTCTCTCCTTTCTCCCATTCCTCAAATCCTCCTATCTTCATCCCTTCACTTTCACCTTACATGACATTAATACGGTCATGGAATTTCAGATTTAAAAGGATCCTCAATGGCCACCTAGTTCAATCCATGCCTAAATAATGTCCTCAATATGTTGCACCCAATTGGATTTGTCATCCAGCCTTTGTTTGAGGAAATACAGTGGAAAGAAATCCCCTACACCCTGAGAAAGCCTATTCCACTTTTAGATTGTGATAATTGTTAAATTGAAAGCCATGACTCCACTAAATCAAAGTCTAGAAATCTTCAATAATATAGTAATTTTTTTATCAAGAAAAAACAAAAAGTTATCAAGTAATCTGATTCTTGTCCATCTCACATAGAGTAATATTGCATTCTTTTAACCTTTTACCTCTCATCTCAGAATCAATACTTTGTATTGGTTCCAAAGCAGAAGCATGGTATTGGCTATGTAATAGGAGTTAACTGACTTGCCTGGGGTCACAAAGCTAGGAAGTGTTTGGGGGTCAGATTTGAACAGCATTTCATTAGTGATTTCTGATCTTCTATCTTTGATCAGCATTTATGTCCTGAAATAGTAGTTTCTCCAGTTTCATCTTTCCCTGTGGTATTAACATCACAATCTTCAAAGAGTCTTGGTTTGACTCTGCCTGTAATGTTAACCCTGCATCCCATGTAAGTGAGGAGATTCTAGGTTAAAACAGAAAAAGCACCCCAAAATCAGGTATGTGACAGGTGGTAAGCAACACAATGGAGTAGAAAAAGACCAGGATTGAAAGTCAAATGATAGAGACTTTAGTCCTGCAATGTCCCAGGATCATTCTTATCTGAATTCCATCAAACAAATGAGAAAAGCAAGATAATAACAATAACTAGTGTATAGTGTTCTAACTTCTGCAAAATATTTATATACTATACATGGTGGTTCTAATAACTATCTTGGGAAGTAGGTGATATTATCTTGATTTTAAGGATTGCAAAATTGATTCTTCAAAGGTTCAGTGACATGTTCAACATCATATAGCAAATAAGTGGCTAGGGCCAGTTTTAAATACAGTTCTTCCTGACTTCCAATAACAGATGATCAATCTTACTGAATTCACACACACACACACACACACACACACACACACACACACACACACACACAAAGTATTTGCAATGTGTAAGACAAAATGGCATAGTGGAATGAGCACTGGATTGGAATTAAGGGGACACTGGTTGACAGAGTGGAATGTCCTTGGAGTCAAGAAAAATCAAGTTCAAATGTAGCCCCAAATTCTAGCTATGTGACTCTGGGCAAGTCACTTAACCTTTATTTCAGCTTCTTCCTTTTTTTTTTCATTAAATTTTTTCATTAAATTTTTTTTTCCTGATTTTTTACCATGATTCATGTTTTCTCTTTCCCCTCATCTCTTCTCCCTCTTGGAGTTGACAAGCAATTCTACTGGGTTTTATATATATATGTATATATATATAATCACTCAAATCCATTTTCATATTATTCATTTTTGTAAAAGTGTAATCCTTTAAAACCAAAACCATGAATCATATAGCTATATAAAAAATGATAAATCATGTTTCTTCTGGATTTCTACTCCCATAGTTCTTTCCCTAGGTGTGCATAGCATTCTTTCTCAGAAGTCTCACAGAATTGTCCTGTGTCATTGTGTTGCTGTTAGTAGCAAAGTCTATCACATTGGTTGTCCCACAGCGTTACAGTTTCTGTGTACAATGTTCTCCTGGTTCTGCTTATTTCACTCTGTATCAGTTCATGTAGGACTTTCCAGTTCTTATAGAAATCCATCAGTTCATCATTCCTCATACCACAATCTGTGCAGCCATTCCCCATTCTAGGGACATCCCCTCATTTTCCAATTTTTGCTAACAAGTTCCTCTTCTTTAAATTGGAGTAATAATAACATGTGCCCCCAAGGGTTGTTGTGAGTCTTAAAGGAGATAATATTTTAAAAGCATTTTATAAACTTTAAAATACAGTATAAATCTGGCTATTATACCACTGTAGTTATCATTGTTACTATTGTTATCCTAGCTGTAATACAAACTATTGGGCAAGTTACTTTATGTCTTTTATCTTTACTTTTCTTGTCTGCAAAATTGACTTTTGGCAACATGATCTTTAATAGTCTTTTAATTTCTTTATCTTTTCTTGCAATTTTAAATTTTTATTAACATTATTTTTATACCTCCTTTATTTCCAAATATGACCCTCCCTCTACTTAAGGATCCATCTCTTGTAAAGCTGGTTTTAAAAAGAAAGAAGGAGGGGAAAGGTTCAATAAAATCCATGAACACATCAAACTAATCTGATAGTGTATGTAGCATTCCATATCAGATTCCCCCTTTTACCCTGCTAGAGAGGGAGATGAATGTTCTGAATCTTATTCAAGACAAAGTTTTATTATTATTACAATTATTCTTTTGCCTTTAGCATTCTTTTTTTAGTTACATTTTAAGTCTTCATGTATATTATTTTTCTAGTTCTGCTTAGTTAACTTCAAATCAGTTTACATAAGTCTTCCTGTTTTGTTTAGTTATTTCAGCAGTTACTGACTCTTTGTAACCCAAATGTAGTTTTCTTGGCAAAGACACTGAAGTAATTTGTCATTTCTTTCCCCAACTCATTTTGCAGATAAAAAACTGAGGCAAATGGGATTAAGTGACTTGCCCAGGATCTCTGAGGCCAGATTTGAATTCATGATCTTCTTGACTTCAAGCCCCTCAACTCTCTCCATTGCACCATCTCCCCATCTCAAGTCCTCCCATACTTCTCTGAAATCTTCATATCTTATTTTTGGAAGAGTGAGATTCCATTTCATTTCTGATCACAACTTATTCAGCCATATCTCAGTTGAAGGGCATTTGCTTTGTTTTAAATATTTGCTATCACAAAGAGAGCTGCTATGACTACTTTACATTTCAGAAACCATAGATGATTTTATAGTGCTTCTCTATTAGCAAAGAGTCAAGTATCTTAAGGATTTTCAGGGCCACAATCTGGTAAAGAGATTTTTCACACTTCATTCAAACCTCAAATTTCAAAAACCTCAAATATTTCTAGGTAATAATGATTTTGCTTTAAAAATCTTAGGATTTTAGAATTCCAAGTATCCTTGAATTCTCAGCTCAAGAGCCCTCTCTTACAGACAGCATTTCCTGAATTTTGAACTATGCCCTGATCCCTTGATGCCCTTTGGCCCCATTCATACCCCTGATCTATCTATGAAGTAATATATATCTATTCCTCCCACTCAACTTCCAGTAGAAAGTAAGTTACTTTGGGGCAGGAAATGTTTTGCTTACTGGTGTTTTGTTTGTTTTGTCCTTGTCATCCCCAGGATCTAACACAGTGCATTTAATAAATGCTTGTTGGATTGAATTGAATTGCTTAAAGCCAATTGCCTTTTTTATTTGAGCAGTAATTTGATTGTGTTCAATAAATGAAGTTTGTTTCTTCCAGAGCCTTGCTCCAGTGGTTTAGCACAGTAATTTGCATTCAGTAGGTCCTTAATACATGTTTGTTGAATTGAAATGGCTTGTTAACTTCATCTTTCTGAGTATAAAGGAAAATAAAACTAGTCTCCCTTCACGAGTTCCAAGGCCTACTGTTCAAGCAGAGAAAGGAAACAATATACATATTATTTTAAGGTTTAGTGATGGGGAATATAAATGAAGATGAGTTATTAGCCAGCTAGGATTTATTTAAGGCCTACTATGTATCAGGTACTGTGTAGGGGATACAAAGATAAGTGAAAATTAATAATTAATAATAACCTCTGCTTTCAAAGATCTCATGGTCCACTGGGAAAGAAAATGCAAAAAAAATGTACAAACAATATGTAAACAACTAAACTGTGGGCAGTCCAATAGGGAAGGCAATAATCAATCTTAATTGATATTTGAAGAAGCTAGGTAACTTAAGAGCTGAAGATGAAATGGGAAAGAAGTCTAGAAAGGTGGAGTGACAAGGAAAATTCTTTGAGTCAGGAGATTATAGGGAGCCATGCCTCTATATGATTTTTGGGGGTCCTGAGTGGTGTGGTGGCATAGGATGGTTAAGGTAGGAGAAAGAAAATGAGAACAACTAGACTAGTGGTTAGCCCATGCTGTTCCGAATTCTGCGGGCTTGGGAGTTTATTATATACTGATTTCAAGCAAAGAACACAAAGGAATCACAGTTGTGAAGGGGTAATAAATCACACATAAACCATTGAAGTCTAAAGAGTAAAGGTGCAAAGACAAATGGCCAAATTCCAACCACCAACTTAGTAGGGGATAATTCTGGGAGAGGAAATACCCCATGGAGATGCTCACCAGTCAAATCCTAAAGGAGCCAGTTCTAATCTGAATATGCACTCTTATCTAAGTAACATTTGTTAGGATTCAGGCTTCTCAATTATCAAGGAAAGGAATCATTAACTCAGTAGATGCTGGTGTGCCACTTCAAAGCTCTCCAATAAGAATTCTAAGAAAGGTGGGGATCAAAGACTGAGTCAAAAGAGGAGCCTCAGATTTTTATCTTAGATGGCCCATTCTGTCTGTCCTGACATGCAGTGCAGAAAAATCATACACACAGTTTTATTTGCCGATGATTTTGTAATGGGATCCAGATAAAATATCTTTTACAGACTCTGTTTCTCTAAATGACTCCTAATAGCCTCTTGGAGGGATCAAGTTGATTTTGGATTAACCTACCTGCTGGTACCAGAGCTTTTGGGGCTCAGGTGACCAGGACCAAACACAAAGACTGCCTCAGTCTGGATTGGTCATGTAGGGAATCCAGATAATAGGACCTAAATTTGATCCTATTTCTCCAATGGTTTTAATATATCGAACGGCTTCCCACAGGAGATGGAATGTTGTCTTTGAGGAACAGCAAGGATGCTAGTGCCATTGGACAGGAGAACATGTGGAAGGGAGTAAGGTACAAATAGGCTAAAAAAATGGCAAGGGGATAAGTTTGGAAAGGCTTTGAAAACCAAACAGAGCATTTTATCTTTGATCCTGGAGATAACAGGAGTTGTTGGATTTTACTGAATGGGATGAGGGTGGTGTTATGGTCAGACATGCTTTTTAGGAGGATCAGCTTGACAGATGAGTTAAGGATGCATTGGAAGGGGTGAGATTTGAGACTAGGAGAGCTCCCAGTTAGCTGCAATTGTTCAGGCATTAAGTGATGAGGGTCTATGGTAGTGTAGTGAGAAAAGAGTGAATATATGAGAGATGTTAAAATGGCAGGATTTGACCATTGGTTGAATATGAGAGAGAGAAGGACAGAGAATGGGCAGGTGAGGATGACACCTAGGTTTTGAACTTTCTTAACAGAGATGAGTATGGTGCTCTTGACAGTAATAGGGAAATTAGGAAGAAGCAAGAGATTAGGGTAAAGATAATGAGTTTATTTTTGCACATACTGAGTTTAAGATAGAAGAGTTGCCAAATTCATGTAGGTTCTACAAAACTCTGGAGTACTGCAGGAACTAAATGTCAGATCTGGCTGACAGGGGGTCTGACCTGAGGCAAATGAGACAGAGAGTTGAGTAATATAGAAAAACTTTATTGTGGGTAAGGATGGGGGGTAAGTGCAAGGGAGAGCAAATGGGGAGCCTGCAACCAGTAGATGGCCAAAAGTCTCCATCTGTGTGGAGAAGGGAGAAATTTTTTATAAGGTGTTGGTCTGGGATGAGGTAACCTATGTTGTCTCTAATTGGGCAAAGTTGGAGTATTTGTGTCCAGATGATTGGATTTCCCTAAGGGAAAAGGCTTTTGGTTATCAGGCTTGTATAGTCCTTAGCATGGTACAGATAGTATAAGTCTAGAACATAAATCCATCATGGATTTGTCAGGCAACAGCATGGGAAGTAACAGTGCCCTACAAAGTGGAACTAAAATTGCTTTGTTCTGAAGTTCTAGCAGGTGCAGAGGAAGGGTGGAGCTATTGGTCTTGGGAGGGATTGGGGGAAAGTGGGGCTTTGGTCCCATGATCTATCACTACATTAAATTGCAATTGAGAAATGTTTAACAAAATAAATGAAGGAATAAAATATAACAAATAATTTCAATTTGTGGTTTTTAGGGATCCTTTTTTAGTTGAATTTAATACTAATAGTCTATAGGACATCTAGTTGGAGATATCTAAAAGGCAATTATGAGATTGGATATATTGAATGAGAGTAGAACTGAATATGCATATCTGAGAATCATCTGAATAAAAATGATAATTGAAATTATGGGAGCTGATGAAGTCAACAAGTGGAATAATACAAAGGGAGAAGAAAAGGTGGTCTGGGTTAGAGGATTTGGAGACTTTTATGGTTAACAGGAGTGACCTGGATGATCTTCCAAAATAGACAGAGAGGAGTGGTCAGATTGATAGAGGGAGAATTAGAGAGGGCAGTCTCAAGAAACCCAAATACAAAAGAATAATGAGTAGAGGAGAGAAATAAATGGCATTTGAGATTGGCAGATCAATAGTGACCAATGAAAACGAGTAAAAGAGAGAAAGAGAGAGAGAGAGAAAGAGAGAGAGAGAGAGAGAAGAAGAAGAAGAAGAAGAAGAAGAAGAAGAAGAAGAAGAAGAAGAAGAAGAAGAAGAAGAAGAAGAAGAAGAAGAAGAAGAAGAAGAAGAAGAAGAAGAAGGAACAGAGGCACCTATTTATAGATAATCTGATTTTTTTGGAGGATAATGGAGCCATGGGCAATAGACAATAGAGAAGCACCCAGTAGAGAAAAAGAGAAGATAAGTGGGTACTGATCTTTCAGAACTTTCCTGATAACTATTTTCTACCAGCAATTCAGCTTGGTTTCAATTCCACCAAAGAAAGGTTACCTTTTCATATGAAATAAGGGCAAAGGGGGAGATAGTGACAGACAGCACTTGTGATAGAACAGGAGAAAAGAGAGCTCTGTGAATGGCTTTAGTTTTTTTCAGTGAAATATGAGGCAGAGTTCTCAGTTAAAAGTATAAGGAATGAAGAGTTATAGGAGAATTGAGGGGGATGAAAAGGTTTGGAAATCATTGTAGAGAATGAGATAGTGAATCCATTCTTATTGTGGTTCAGTTGTTTCAGTCATGTCTGACACTTTATGACCCCATTGGAGTTTTCTTGGCAAAGATACTGGAGAGATTTGTTATTTCCTTTTCTAGCTCATTTTACAGATGGAAAGCTGTAAAAAGATTGCCTATCATAGTAAGGGCCCAGTTGAGACTATTTAACATAACCTTTTTGTATCCACAGCACAATTTCATGATTTTCTCCAACTTCATTCAGCAACCTATGGTGGGAGTACTCCAAGACTAGAGTTTGGGAAGGGAAGATCTTCTTTAGGATAAAGGGACAAGGGAATTAATAGGAAAGGACAGTGTAGAGTTAAACTGGTTGTTTAATTGAGGGATCAAGGGATAGAAAGTCATACTGATGGTGAATAACAAGGTATAGGTATTACAAGAGATGAAGAGGTGGCATGACAGCAGATTATGATTAGATAAAGGGATTTCAGTTAATGTACTTGGATTTGAAACATTTATGCATGACATCAAGATAAAGATATGATATCTTTGTATTTAGCTGTGGTAAGGTGGAAGAGAAGGTCTACTCCTTTGATTGCCATGATATAGAGTGATAATGATGGAGTGAGAACCTTGAAATGGTAGTGGGGAGCTATGATATAGTTGTTTAACAATAAAGAATTGAGGTAAAAGTGAAAGGGATAGTAAAAAATTCCATTTAATTTCCCTTTTTTGAATTAGTTATTTTAGGATTTCTTTTTGGGTTTACGTCTAATTCTCATTTTCCCTTCCCCTCTTAGAATATCTCATTTCCTTCAAAATGTTGCTCACATGGTACCGTCTACATTAAAGAACACTTTCTTCTCTACCTCATCTCCTGCCCCAATTCTAGGGCCCTGCTACACAAATATTTTGCCTTAGATTTATTTCTATTATAATTATATGTAAAAAGTTGTGTTTACTGAAAGAACACAAGTTCCTAGGAGTCAGAGACATTTTGTTTTTGTCATTGCAACTCCAGTGTCTATCATTTATTAAGTGCCTAACGTTTTCTTGTGGACTGATTGGCTGACGAATGGAGAGTCCCTAACTTAAACAGACATCCCAGATTCTAGCCATTTTTTTTTAAAGCCACCAAGTCTCAGAAACAGATTATCTCAATTCTATGGTCAGTTAAAGGCTACTCCCCAACAAAGCTACTGAATGATGCCATACTGGGGACGATTACACTTTAGATTGTACTGAAGGACAACTTTAGAGATGTTTGTAATAACAAAAATCTTAGGCGAAGTACATTATTTTAGAAAAATCTAGGAACAAGGGTTTTTCTCCCTAGGTGAGATAGCCCTCTAGTGGCCAAAAGATCTGGTTATGACTTGACCATGTTTTTTGGGGGGTACAAAGGAAGGAGAGAGGGCCTTTCAAATGTTTGCAGCAAGGAGACAGCATGGACGGGTCTAGAGGAAGCTGCAGATCTGAATCAGATGCTCCTGATGATTTTTTTTTAAATCTCCTTTCAGTACTTTATAATTCAAAGTTAAAGCTCATTGTCAGCAAAGTTTTTTGTTTTTTTAGAAGATTTAAAGATGTGGGGAACATTATTTATAAAAGTCATATTTTTAGGAACCAAAATTAGGTCAGGTAATGTGTCAAAAGGTAATGTTTTTTTGTGATCTCAATAAATAGATCTTTTTTTAAAGTTGCTATAGTTCTAAAAATTGCTGTTGTCCAGCATGCTACAGGTATGAAAAAATTTTACTTTTGAATTATTTCTTAAAATAAATATCATTTTGGCCTTCCTTTAGTACAATGCTAGCTCCTTAATGAACTAGACAGATAAAAGGTAAAGGATGCAAATCTACTTGGCTACAAAGCCTTGGAGGATGGGCCATTTATGTGATGTAGAGTCAGCTTCCAGGACTGTGATTAAGAAGGAACATAAATCCTGTAATGGAACCCTTGAGTTGAAAGTCTTTTTCCCCCCCTTTTTTTCTTTACAGAGAAGTAATTGAGGCACTGAGTGGCAAATTGGCTTCTCTAAGTTCACACAGGTATTGAACTCAAGAGGTAGGACCTGAACTCAAAATCTCTAATGTTAAATCCAGAATTCTTTCTACTTTATTAGATGCCTGGCAGGAGCTTGGCGAGTTGAGTTCTGGGCTTGGAGTCAGAAAGACCTGATTTCAAATTGGCCCTTAGTACTGATTAGTTGCATGACCCTAGGCCAGGCCTTTTACTTCTATTTGCCTCAGTTTCTTCATCTGGAAAATGGGGATAATAATAGTACCTCCCTCACTTAGTTGTTGTAAGTATCAAAAGAGATATTTGTTAAGTGCTTATTAGAGTGCATGGCACATGGTGGAAAATTTAGAAATATTAACTGTGATTGTTATTATTATTTTATCCATAGAGCCCAGCACAATGCCAGATATACAGTGGACACCTTTAAAAAAATCATTTAATTAATTAAGAATATTTTCCCATGGTTACATGAGTCATGTTCTTTCCCTCCCCTCCTCCCTCTCCACTCCCAGAATCAAGGAGCAATTCCACTGGGTTTTACGAGTATCATACAATGGACTCTTAATAAATGCAAGTTGAATGAATGGTCTGTTATAAAATATTCCATTTTCTATAAATGAATCCTTCCTTTTAACCTTTTATCAGCATATTCTACTGATATCATACTGTTCATTTTATAATGTTTGGGATAAGTACATCCTGTAGTTGAGTACCTGGCCTTAGATCACAGGTGCTGAGGCTGCAGGCTTAAACTCTATTGTTAGCCAGCTAGGAATCAAGCTTATATCCAGCAATAGAGTCAGTCACTGGATAAAGGACTCCATCTCCTCTTTGCACCTGGATCCAAAGGTCTTCACCAAACTCATTGTGTCAGTTTTGTGGATCCCATTTTCTGCCTACTGAGCCCCTAAAAAGCATAAGTGGGGATGCGAGTATAGTAGATTCTTGTGGCTTTTGATCAACCAAAGCTCTTAGATATGACCATCTTCCTTATACTTTGAACTAGTTCATTCCTGGCTCTTTTATGCTCATTGGCCCCTTCTTGCTTGACAAAGGCAGTATGTATGTAATGGTTAGAGTGTTGGATTTGAAGTTAGAAGAACTGAGTTTTTTTTTTTAATTACTAGTTATTTGATCTTGGGCAAATCACTTAACCTTTTGAGACTTAGTTTCTTCATTTAGATAATGAGGAAAATGGGTTTGATGACTTTTAAGGGACTTTTTAGCTATAAATCGGTGATCTCATCTTTGACTATTTCAGCATCCTGACTCTGCGTTGGTATCTGAATAGGCACTGATTTGTTCTAGATGACTTTTCTGTCTTGTTTCTGATTTTTGCTGCAGTTTGATATTTACCTGCTTCCATTTTGTTTCTGCTTCAACCCCTGATACTGGGCTCATATCCAACTCAGCTCAGTCCCAAACTATCATTCTCAGTCATAGTCATGTTAAGCTTTTATTTTCTACCATATTGTAGAAAGAACTAGAATAAATGATATCACTGAACAAAAAGAAATGGGCTTGTAGCAGCAATAAGGAATAACTGATAGTGCTAAATGGGTGACCATTTCAAGAGAAAGACTCAGCAACTGAAAGGGTGATTTTGTCAGAATATGGACAGTGGTCAGTCAGGCTAAGAAGTACCTGGGCTATAATTTGGTCACTGGAAGGAGCACATCAATCAGTGAGATCATAAATCCTTTAAGTTATATGGTTTATTGTAAACTCTTCATGTAGTCTCTAGGAAGAAGGAGGAAAAGGGAATTCTGAGAGCAATTATTGGTGGATTCAGAGACAATATGTGTTGATTTTGAAAGACCGTATTTGTATGATATTGAGCTATTCATTTAACTGAGCTTCCATCTGGGTACATACTTTTAAAAGCAGAGTACTCATTTGTCATGGAGCTCTCTCTACTAATATGTAGTGGTGATGATTGATAGTGGTGCTGGTAATAGGAAAGATATGAGCAAAGACTTTTGAAGAATGAATGTAGGATAATAGCTACCGACATTTATATAGTATTTTAGTTTACAAAGTGCTTTATATATATCATCCTTTTTGACCCTCACAGCAACCCTAAGAGACAGGAACTATGGAGATTATCATCCCCATTTTACAAATAAGGAAACCAAGGCACAAAGTTTAAGTGACTTGCCTATAGGAACATGACTAAAAGTGTAAACCCATATCGTCTTCATTTTAGAGCCTATACTTCGCCCACTATTCTGTTCTATCTCTTGTGGATGTTCCAAACCTTTCCTCAATTTACTTTTTATTACCCTAGAGATATTGCTTATTTTTCTCTTTCTCTATATTCTCTCACGTAGAGAAACCAGGAACAATAGATGGAAATTACAAAAAGGAAAATTTAGGCTTATTGGTAAATTCCTAATAAAGGAATAAAATAATAACATAAAAATCCCTAATAAAGTTACTCAAAGTCACTCAAAAGTGAAATGGGACATAGCGAATCTACCTGTTTCCAAGCAGAGACTGGATGTCCATTTGTTGATGTGCTATGGGAATTATTTTTTTAAACATAGGTTGGGTTAGGTGGCCAATAAAGTTACTTCCAATTCTAAAATCCCATATTTTCTTAAGAGGCATACTAATAATGTACAAGGCTCACCCATATAAAAAACCTTTAAGAGCTCCTCTTGTTCACCAAATAAAAGATTTAGCTCTTTTGTCTGGGATCTGAGATGTTCAATAATGTCTTTAAACCTACTTTTCCCACCCTTATTGTTAATTACATTTACATATTCTATTCCCAGGCAAAATGTAATATTTGAGATTCTTCCTTTATCTCATCCTTTCCTTTAGTACACTCTGACCACCTTTCCACTATTATGCCAACATCACTTCAGAAGCAGAAGAAAGCAATAAAGTAATGAGGATTATTTTATATTTTTCTTTCTTGGTCAAAGAATTAATCACCTAGTGACCAGACCTCCTGATTACAAGTCTTTCCATACTCCAAAAGCACGTGCTTGCTGATTGAACACTGAAGTAGGACTTTTGTGATCCTCTCTGAAGAATCTATGAAAGGTTATAAACAAAAACTATGCAAAAGGAAGAGTCATGGATGAATTGCAACCTGTATCAAAAAAAGAGAATACTGTGTACACATCAAAGAAATCACAGGTCCATTGAAGCATTTAAATAGAGTCCTTTCATCATTTGAGTGTCCATATGTGAGAATTTCTGCCAATGTAGTTAAATGGATAGGGAACTGGACTCAGTGTAAGGAAAACAAATTTGAATTCTACCTCTGACACAACTTCTACATGACTTAATCTTTCTAGGCCTCGATTATCTTAACTATAAGAAGAGAGGGTTGAACTCAAAGAAATCTGTAGTTATTATTCAGTTACTGGACTCATGTCTGACTCTTGGTGAGCCCATTTAAGATTTTCTGGGCAAAGATAGTGGTGTGGCTGGCATTTCCTTCTTCAGCTTAGAGGAAACCAAGGGAAAAAAGGTTACATGACTTGTCTGGGGTCACAGAACTGCTAATGGCCAGATTTGAACTCAGAAAACGATTCTTCCTGACTTCAGACCCGGCACTCCATCCACTACTACCTTACTGCTTCAAAGATTTCTAATCTCTAAAACTAGGACCCTGCAAGTTCTGCTATTTGGCTGGTGAAGTATGGGTAATTTTTTAGTCTGCTTATGAGCAGGATTTGACTTGGCCAGGAATTTTGCATGGTCCAAGAATTTCATCCCAAATTGGACCCATCTTTACACATGTATCTACCTTCCCTTGGGCAATGCTCAAATTTATGGGAATGCTGAGCTAGATCAGAACAGCAGAGATGTATCATTTTGAATTTTACTCAGACTGTGAACATCTTAGTAACACATTGGTTTTATTATTCCTAGTCTGCTCTTTCAGCTGAGTTATTTGGCTGCAATTCATTTGAAAGTTTTTCTGTAATTGAATGTGTAGTTTATTGAAAAAAAAGAAGGTTTTACTAGGCAGATGATGAGATCTGTTTTTTGTCACCATGGTGGATCAACGAAATGACTCATTACTCTAAAATTATTTCCTATTTTCATAATTATTATTCTTTTAAAAATAATGGAGATTAAACCAAATATATACAGAAACAATTCGTATAATATCTAGTTGTCTCTTCCTGTCCCAACTCATATTATAATATTATAAATAAACAAAGGAGTCACATTTATTCTTTTCCCTAAACTACTTAATGTGAGGCTTTGAACATAGTGGACACAATATCATATTTTACTCTCTTACCAATGATTAGAATAATAATGCACAAGGAATATGATAAGTGACGTAGTACATAGAATATTGGACTTGAAGTCAGGAAGACTTGAATTCAAATTCTGTCTCAGACATTTATTAGCTATATGATTCTGGGACAATCATCTAAATTCTCTCAACCAACATATTCTTGTCTCTAAAATGGGGATAATAAGAGCATCTACCTCACAGGTTGTTTGGAGGACCAAATAACATGTATGAATTTCTTTGCAGATTTAAAATGCTATATGTTGTTCTGTCTTTTCAGACATGCTCAACTCTTCATGACTCTATTTTTCAAGATTTTCTTGGAAAAGATACTGAAGTAAGGAGCAATTAGGTGACAGTGAAAAAAGAGCCAGATCTAGAGATGAGAGGTCTTGTATTCAAATCTGGCTTCAGATACTTCCTAGGCAAGTTACATGACCCCCATTGCCAGCCCTTATCACTCTTCTGCTTTAGAACCAATACTTGAGAATTGATTCTAAGATGGAAAGTAAAAAATTTTTTTTAATTTTTACCTTCTGTCAGAATCAATATTGTTTCTGTTCTCAATCCATTAAGCCATATTGGTGCCCACAGAAGATAAGAGTTTAAAGAAAGAAAAGAAAAGAAAATGCACTGGAGTAGTTTGCTATTTCCTTCTCCAGTTCATTTTATAGATGAGGTAACTGAGGCAGACAGAGTTAAGAGGCTTGGCCAGGGTTAAATAGCTAGAAAGTATCTGAAGACAGGTTTGAACTCAGGTCTTCCTGATTCTGGGCCCAGTGCTCTATCCCCTGTACTCCCGAGCAACCTAAAGTGCTATGTAAATAACAAATATTAATATAACCAAAAACTGGGGGTTTATATTTCTATAATTAAATATCACCTCCTCAGATCACCCCTTTCTTCTAAAAACCCACAAAGCAAATAAACAAACAATAAAGCAAAAAAGAGAATCATGGGAATCTAGCAGAGCACATCTTTTTTTAGTTTGATTAGTCTAATTTAATGAAAATTTCAGATGTTTTGCCCTTTATAATATCAAAAACCTGGATTTTTCCAGTTATTCAGATTTGTGGTGTCATATAGCCTCAGACCCATTTCCCCCCTTTTTATCTGAATATTTTACATTAATTTATGTGTTACAACATTTCCAAAGGATGAGCCCTGGCTAACCTTTTTAATGCTATTCAGTATTTTTGCCATGACATTACCACCTCTCCCTTCAACTAGAGAGCTCCCTATCTTCTTAGATTCTTTTTTCAGCAGAAGACCCAAAAGGACTCTTATTGAAGTCTCTTCATGCTTTGGCCATCACCGCATCACAAGCTCCCCTCAGTAATATCACTTTGTCTAAGGCCCAGAACTTAAAAAAATGTAGTGCTAAAAGCCAGCTACAAACTGCTAATTTATGGGAACTATTTGCAAAATGAAGATAACCTACCTTGGCCAAGCATCGCTAATTCACTTTGCTGTCTGTCAGAACTTAAAATGATACTTATTCACCAGGCACCAGAGCATGTGGAGAATATCCTGGAAATATATGTATGTGATCCAGGATTGTAAGAGGGCCAGTGCTCCTAACCAATGTGAAACATCAGGGTAACTTAAGGGGATTTAACTTCTGGAAAATATTGAAGTCATAGAGAGAATAAGTAAAATCCTTTTATTCCTCCTTAATGGAGAAGAGAAATGAAACTTTAAAATAACATATATGCATGTATTTCTTCTATTATTTAATTTTAGCACTGTTTATAATCTTAAAGTCATCTGTTAGAAATTTATAGGGATAAAAATGGATTGCACATTATATAATTTGCTAATAAAATTATCAAATTTGGCATATCAAAGTTGAAAGTATACTCAGACAGCAACCCTAAATTTACCAATTGAATTTACTTTTAAATGTGCTTGAGTTTTATTATAAAGGAAACTACAGATACCTAAATATGGAAGAATCTAGGCTCTACATTTTTTTTCGCAGGTTTATGAGAAACAGGAAAAATTGAAGAACTATCAACATAATAATAAAACAAAGGTTAATGGAAAAGGGATGTGAGGGTCAGAATAATTTAGATTTAAATTCTGTCTTTGATACTTAGTGAACTTATTTTTTACCTTGGTTTTCTTATTTTCTTTTCCAAAAGTGAGTATTTTTAGACTTGCTTGATACTTACTCTATGACTTTGGGAAAGTCAATTAACCTTTTTAGTCCTCAGTTTTCTCATCTGTCAAGTGAAGGGTTGGATTAGATGACCACAAAAGTCCCTTCAACCTCTAAATCTATGGTCCTACAATTTGTTTGCCAATGATAGACAGGATATGCCTGGGATTGAAGTCAGAGGTCCTGGGTTCAAATCCCAACAGAGCCACTTTTCACCAATGTGACCATTGGGAAATCACAACCTCTTTGAGTCCTGATTTTCTCAGCTACAAAATGGGTAAAAATAATATTCAATGGTACCTATTTACTAATGTTATTCTGAAGCTCAAAGTAAGCAAATAAACTCTGTAAACTTTAAAGTACTTGAAGGTGCTTCATATCCTGAAAACCTAAACCAGAGTACTTATTTGTTGAATTTTCTAGATTTAATTGCCCTATCCCTACTACACACAGTATCCTAGGTTCAGAGAATCATAGGTTTAAACTTGGAGGGGTTAGAAGTTATCCTTACAGATTATTTTATTTTGCAGAGTAGGAAGTTAAGTTCTGTAGATATTTAAGCAGCTTGCTTCAACTCACACAGGTGATAAATGGCTCAGCTGGGATATGAATCCACGACCTTTACTCTAATTCCTACCTTCTTTCCTTCATATCTATCATTAGCAAACAAATTGTAGGACCATAGAGTTAAAGGTAGAGACAATTTAGCACTGATCTAATATCATGTTCATTAGACAGATGAATAAACTAGTAATCTTAATTGACTTTCCTAAAAATATTTTAGAAAAAAAATCACTATTGATTAGAAATCTGCAAATTAAAATAACTTGAGATACTACCTCTCATCTATTGTATAGGCTAAGATGCCTGAAGAAGAAAATGACAAATTCTGGAGGTAAAGAAAAATTGGGACACTAATGCACTATTGTTAGAGTGGTAAAGTAATCCAACCATTCTGAAGAACAATTTGGAACTACATCGAAAGGACTTTATAGTCCTTTTTTATATAGTCCACTTCACATTTCCTTTGAGCTAATTTTTAATACCACTATTATTTTTGCATCCCAAAGAGACCAAAGAATAAAGTAAATATAGCAGTTCTTTTTGTGATGACAAAGAATTGGAAATTGAAGTGATGTCCATTAACCAGGGAATGGTTGGACAATTTATGGTATGTAATTATGATGGAATATTATTGTGCTGTAAGAAATGACAAGCAAGATATTTTCAGAAAAAAAACAAACAAACCTGGAAAGTCAAGTGAATTGATGCAAAGTGAAGTGTGAAGAACCAGGAGAACACTGTATACAGTAGCAGCAATATTGTAATAATAATCAACTATGAAAGTATTAGCTATTCTGATTTAGATAGCAATCCAAGACAATTCCAAAGGACCCATGATAGAAAAATACTATCTACCTCCAGAGAAAGAACTGATAAACTCTGACTACAGAATATTTTTTTGCTTTCCTTATTCTTCTTGTTTTATGTGTATATTTTTACAATAGGACTAAAACGGAAATATGTTTTTCATGACCTCACAAGTATATTCAATACTATATTACTTACTTTCTCAGGAGTTGGGGGAGAAACAGTAGGAAGGGAGAGAATTTGGAATACAAATAAAAAATGAATGTTACAAAATTTGATGAAATTGGGAAATAAATAATGAAACAAATTTAAAAAATACATTTAAAAGTGTGCTAGAATACTTTTGGAAAAAATAACTGAATGGGAGGTAAATAAAAGAGAAAAACAAGATATAAAATACATAAAATATGGCTTTTGCTATATGGAACTTCCTTGTATCAGACTTTTTTTCTGACCTGATAAGTCATTCCTGTCTTTTGGAAACTGTTAGTAGACTTGGATCAAATCAGTCTTGTTTAGCCTTCCCTTCTTCAAAAATTCATTATTTTTACTTCCTCAACAATGCAGAATGTGATCTTCCTATGCCAATGGTCTTTATGAAGTGCTGTGGCCTCAAATGTGCTACAGCTGGTGGTTAGCCTTCCAGTAATGAGCTTTTTTTTTCAAAGCAGGCTAAACTGGTCCATGGATGATGTGTATGTAGTTTGGTGCTGATTCTGTTGAGGAAGTCTTTTTCAGACTGTTTATCATCTGTCCATTTGGCCTTTGTCACCTACATTGAAGTATACGTTTTTCAGATATTAATGTATTTCTTTTGGCATGAGAATTTTCAAATATAGAGCAATGTTTTTTCACTTATTGCATATGAAGGCATTTATAGTAGGTATAAAACAAGAGGAGTCCAAAGTGACCTGATGTTACAGGATGGATATGGTAAGCGAAATCCCAGATGGAATCTCTAGGATCAATCACCTGAACATGTTCTGTGTTTTGCAACATTTGAAAATACCTTTCCAACATCTAGACTGAGTGTAATGGTTGCTATTTCATGCACATGACATTCCATTTCCAGGAGAATCATTTGTTATCACAGTCATGTGGCTCAAGCATAGTAGAGAATAATCACGTTGGGATTGACTTTAAAGTCCAGGAGATGGGAGGAAGAGTTGCTAACAGAATCTAGAATCAATCTAGTTGTTAACACAGCATGAGATCTTTTTTTTTTTAATAACTCTTACATTCTATCTTAGAATATGATGTACTGGTTCTAAGGTAGAGGAGGCAATAGGGCTAAGTGACTGGCCTGGAGTCATAGCTGAAGTGTCTGAGGTCAAATTTGAACCTGGGACCTCCCGTCTCTAGTCTAGGTCTGGCACTCAATATACCTAGCTGAGATCTTAGACATGAACCAAGCTAGCTAATTAGATCTAGGCTGGTCAAAGAGGTAACAGGAAATCCCAAGACTCTGGGTCTTTTGTCTACCCAATGGTAATAGAAAAGAGAAGACTAATTTTACTAAATCACTCATTTCTTCCAGGAATGAGATAGCAAGGAAAGAAACACATGTTTAGAATCAAAACAAGAATAAGGTCAGGAGCAAAAGCCATCATTATTGAACAGCTAGTTGCACAATATTTCTTAAGCTTTCACATCTAGGGCCTGGGAACCCCAGGATGCTTCTAAGTGAATAATTTGTGAAGCAACCAAACCACAGATCAAATAAGAGGGGGAAGAGGGAGGCACAAATATCACTGACAATGGAGGATAATTCTACATGATCTCAGGGATAAATCAGACAGGAAACTGAACCATCACAACTTCTGGTTGTTCTATGAGGAACTATCAAAGAGGTATGGATGAGAGGGGAAAAATTGGTAGGAAGGAAGCTTCTTTGCTATATCTCTCCATTTACAAAGGCTATTATCTCATGCTCACCTATACCTCATCAAATCTCAAGCTTCCTTCAAAGTTCAGTTAATTTGTCAATCTCTGCAGACAGTCTATTCTGAGCTGCTAAATTTTTAGTCTTCTCTCTCCCTGTTCCTGCCTGGAAATTACTACAGATGTATGTAACAGAATTGATGAACAAAAATCAAGGTTTGTATCCATTTTTTTTCCAACTCCCTGAACTTTAGTCTGTCTTTTACTTCACTGACTCCTGAGATTTCTTAGTAATGAAGAAAATGGAACCATCTTCATGGGAAAGAATGATTATTACTCTCACCATCCTCTACATTCTCATTCCTTTGAGATCTAGTTAGGAGTTTAGGAACATCTTGGCAAGTCAAAAGGAGGAAGGCCATGAGGCTACTATAACTGAAAGAGTGATCAGAATGATCAATGTTTTACATTTAGAAAATTGTGCTCTCTTTCGGTTACCATATATGAAGAAGGGCACTGAAAATTTGGAATACATGCAGGGGAAAGTAACCAGGATCATGAAGGGACTGAGGATCATGCCATTTTAAAGGGGCTGAGGATGTTTATTCTGGATAAGTAGAGATGAAGGATTCCCATGATGTCATAAGTATCTGAGGGGCCATCAGGTGAAAGAGGGATTCCACTGGTTCTGTTTGGCCCCAGCAGGCAAAACTAGATTCAATGAGGAGAATTTTCAGAGGAGTAGATTTAGAATCCATGTGAAAATTTCTGATGCTGTTGGATGAGGATTGAGTGGGCTGTATCTGGAGGCGATGAGTCCTATCCCTGCCTGTCACTGGAGATCTTTAGGAGAGAGCTGGATGGCCACTTGCCAAGGATATTATAGATGAGGCTCTTTTTTGTTTATAGATTGAAGGCTTATGAGTTTCCTTCATATCTTACACTGTGTGATTCTATAAAGGCACCAAATCTTTCCTCTTCTTGTGAAAATAATCATGACCCCAGAGAAGTAGAAATGCAGTATGCTTTTTTAAAAAGTTTATTTATTTAATTAATTAATTTAGAATATTTTCCCATGGTTACATGAATCATGTTCTTTCCCTTCCCTTCTCCCACCCCCTCTAATAGCCAATAAGTAATTCCATTGGGTTTTACATGTGCCATTGATAAAGACCTATATTTCCATATCATTAATATTTACACTAGAGTAATCATTTAGAGTCTACAGTATGCTTGTGTAATTCAGACTTAAACCATTCAACTGGTTTTCAGTGTAGAGGAATGACAATTATCTGATACTGTCATTGTTTTACATTAAAATATTCTATCTACAGTGATGTAGAAATTAAAACAAGACAATTCCTTTAGCACAGCAACCAATTTTTCAAAAATTTGGCCATGACAAAAAAGAATTCTTTTAAATATTTTTGAACATAAAGGTATTTTTGCTTTTGTTCCGATCTCTTTGATTTCTTTGACATATAGGCCCAGCCATTGTATTTCTGGGTCAAATAAACCTTACCTTCTATCTTAGAATCAGTACTTTTTAAGTGCATAGGGTTCTGCCTAGCATAGGATCATCTGTGTCCTGGGATGTGTCTTAATCGAGTGGCTGGAATCATAGTTAACAGAAATCAGGATGATGTCTGCAAAGCATGCTTAGAAACTCCAATAAAATATCTTCTGCATTTCTATGAATACAGGAAGTACCCAAAACTTATTCTCATAAGTGTTCCTGTAGAGAACTAAATCCCAAACTGAAGTCTTTAGTGCTGTTTATGACCTTGACTTTGTTCCACTTTGAATCTGATTTCTTGAGTTTCATCTTGGGAAATGATGTTCAGGGTGAGTGACAACGTAGCCTTCTCTTTTTATTCCTGCAAGGAAGCACACATTATGAACTCCAGTCTTTTGAAATTATAGTGGGACAAATCCAAATGGGGAGGATTTGCTGGCTACAAAGCTTACAAATCTTCAATTTGGGAGTGAGAATTATTTTTTTTTATTTTTTATTTTTATAACCCTTGTACTTCGGTGTATTGTCTCATAGGTGGAAGATTGGTAAGGGTGGGCAATGGGGGTCAAGTGACTTGCCCAGGGTCACACAGCTGGGAAGTGGCTGAGGCCAGGTTTGAACCTAGGACCTCCTGTCTCTAGGCCTGACTCTCACTTCACTGAGCTACCCAGCTGCCCCTGAGAATTATTTTTAATTTTTTTTCCCAATGATTCTTATCACAGCTATTAAGAGACAAAAACAAACAAACCAACAAAAGCAGTGTTGTTTAAAGAGGATTTGCCTGAGGAATGAATGGTTATTTTTTTACAAAATTCTGTTTTCTGTGGTTGAAAATAATGATGCCTATTTTTATTTTCATTCTCAGCTAAGCAATTTGAACTAAAGTACTTCCCCCTTCATTTTGAATTTTTTGATAATTACTTTTTATTTACCAATATAAAGCAAACATTTCATACCAACCTTCTTATTAGGTCTCATTTCATAACCAAATTGAGCTATTTGCTGTTCCCTTTTATCATTCTGTATACTTCTATCTCTGTGTCTTTCTTTACATTCTTTCCAATCTTCAGGGCTCAGCTCAGTTACGGTATCTTCCATAAAAGTTTCCTTATACTTCTTGATAGAAATGACTCTTTTCTAAAACTTTCAGACAATCTTGATCTGACTTTTACGTTTCATTTTTCTAACTTGTATTGGAGTCATTTTTGCACCTTTTCTCCCTAGAAGATGTTAAACTTCTTTTAAAAAAAAACAATAATGTGGTATAATTCATAGAAAACTGGCAATGGCATCGGGAAAGCTTGGGCTCAAGTTCTATCTCTCACGCATACTATACTATTCCCACAGACTTTTTGCCTCTGGGAAAAGTCACTGGATTTAATAGTAATTGAAGCAACTCTTTAATTCTAGAAGTTGAAAATAAAGGCCTGATCTATAATGGTATAGCAATTTTACTTACCAGGAGTTCTCTGTTTGTTAAAAAATATTAGGCATGATTTTATGAATATACCATGAACACATTAGTCAAAGTAAGTCATTGAGACATCTACCATAATTCCTCAGTATTATTAGGGCAAGAGAGTTTCCCATATGGACATGTAAACTCTATTCTTTGCTCTCTATACCTGTTCTCTGAGGATGGAGCTAAACGGAATAAATTTAAACCATAAAGAAGCTGTTTTGATTAGATGCAAAACCTAATTTTGCTGACATTCAGACTATACTTCAAAAACTACAAATATCTAGATGTTATCTGAAAATAGACCATTATCCAGGTGTTTCCAAATTCAAAGAGATATATGGAATAATAAAAACAATACATTGGATTTGGAGTAGAAATAATCAAGTTCCTTTTGTGTGCTAGATATTCTTAGATATGGCATAAGAATTCCAAGGGAGAAATATAATCAACTTCTCTATATCGGCACTAAAGCAAAATCATCATCTCTCTGTTGTGATCGTTTATGTGCAATTGTACTTAGACATAGGAGCATGGACTGAATAACCTTTCGAGGGCACTTTTAGCAGCATTACTTTATAAGGTATATTAAAAAAAGACTCATCAAGGAATGGGACAATTTTGAACTTTATATTTTAAAAGTCTTGTCTTCTTTTGAAGAGGAATACTTTGTGCCCATTAACTTACTTAAAATTTATACCTTTAGAATTTCTTATTTTTGGTTTCACATTTTATATTGCTAGTTTTTTATTTGCTTGACTGTGGTCCTTATGTTAAACAACATATTTTATAGTGAAGTCAAAACTTGTCAGTTTTTTTTTTCATTCAGTTACCAGTGGTTTGAGAGATAAAATATGAGTGGACAGGGGCTATAGACTGTAGTAATTTAATCTTAGAGGCGGATCGGTGACTATTACAGTCACCCAACAAGTACTAATAAAACAGTCAGTGTGATTAACAGAAGGGGGATACCTTCATAAATTTCTAGAAATATTCATTTCTTCCGCTTGTAAAGTTAGTAGAGGGCATTTCTTCTGCTGAGAAGGAGAGATGTGGAACAAAATTTCTCTCTCATCTCAGCAATTTTGACTTTCCCATTCCAGTTCCTTATTTGGTATACATAAAGTTGTTCAGTGGGAATGTCATTTAAGAAAAGAAAATGTCCTGCTTGAGTTCATTCATTTGTAGGACTCTTCTCCTCTCCTCTCCTCTCCTCTTCTCCTGTCCTCTCCTCTTCCCTCCTCTCCTCTCCTCTCTTCTCTTCTCCTCTCCTCTCTTCTCCTCTCTTCTCTTTTTTATTTTCACTAAGCCATATTGTCTCTATTATGGAATACTTCAAAAGTCCTTGTCATATAATTTTTCTAGGTGCTCTCTTCAATAAATAAAACATTTCTATTAAAGTAAACTTATTAGCATCTCTATGGCTATAACCAAAGCAACATTATTTCTGGAAAGTCTTTCTGCATGAAAGAATATGCTAAGAAGGGAATCAAGGAAATTAACATTTAACATTGTTCAGGGGTTTTTTTTTCATCTTCCTTGTTTACAGGAACCCATGAACTTTTTCAAGGCTCTACTAGTTTCTTTATAATTTAATAATTATGATCCAAATAAGTATGATTCTCTTTGTCATCTCCAACAATTATTTTAATAGTTTATTGTTAGGTACTTGACTGGACTTTACTAATTTGTATTTTAAGAAAAATGAAATAACTGAATCCTAAGGACAGTTCCTATACATCATAAAATCTAATCAGTTATTTGGTATTGAGCCTGTATGATTCAGTCACGTAAGTCATAACTTAACTTAGATTTAGGGGTATTTCTACTGGCTAAAGCTCTTCCAAGTCAATGAGATTCAAATTATTACTACATATACTAACTCAGTTGGCTGATTTTTTTACATGTGGAACCAAATCAATTCACAGACTTTTAATTTGTTCTATATCATTACTATTATGATGACTAAATGTAAATAATGACAATTATATGCAATGTGATTGTAATAACCAAGTCTGCTACCCTAGATAAGAGGCAAGAAAACATCTCTCTCTCTCTCTCTCTCTCTCTCTCTCTCTCTCTCTCTCTGTCTCTGTCTCTCTCTTTTTCTTGTAGAACTGAGAGACTTTGAGTATAGAGTGTTATATCAGATTCAGTTAACATGTTAGTTGTTTTTGCATTTTATCCATATTTCTTCTTTATTCTTTGTTAGAAAGAATATTCATTTTCCTTTTGCATTGCTTGAAGAGAGTAAGGAAAGATTTTTGGAAACATGGGTAATATAGGGAGAAAATATATATTCTATAACCACATTATACAGAGATATTTACTAGAAAAGAAAGTGGAGGAAGAGCTGTTGGAGTCAGATACAGATCAAAACATTATATTTTTCACATTACTTAATTTATGATTTAATTTTATAGTCTTGGTTTTATATGAGTATTGTTTTACAACAATAATCAATATGCAAGTATTTTTTGCATCATAATATATGTATAACCTATGTTTGAGAATGAGGAGAGAAGGGAAAGAGGCAAACAATCTGGATGTTATAATTTTAGAAAATGTACATTGAAAATCATTATGACATTTAATTGGGAAAATAAAATATTCTTGAATAAAAAAAGAACATTGTAAAGAGAATTTCTGTATTGTATTGCAACTTGGGCTAAAAGATAATTTTAAGATTCCTTTCCACTCTAAATTTATATGCAAGATAGATCTAAAATTCTATGATTTTTATATGTCCTAAAAAATCAATGGTTTTTTTCTAGCATCTTTAAACTGGAATTCAAATCTAGAATTTCAGTATGAAAGATCTGAGGTTGAAAGTAAAACTAAATATCAACCGTCATTCTCTTTGATTGTAAAGCTCTGGAAAGTCATTTCATGTTGATTAACTGAGTATTTAGAAGTTGATTTGGTATAGATGCTTCTAACAACAAATTGTGAAAATATTTATGTTGGGCATCTAATCTCACCTTTGAATGAATGATAAAAATATAATGAGATTTTCAGGGAGAAATGAAAAGTTTATTTCTATTTATGCATAATAAACAGAATATGATACATTTTACATGATCCTTGGAACTGTTTCAAGTTGGGATAGAAATATAGCTCTAATTTCCTCACCCTTTGTTTTCCAATATGAAAAGGGCTAATTCTAAAGATGAATATTTAGAATTCTGTATTAATTAACATTTATAAACATGAATTAATGTGAAGATACTAATCTTAAATGGAAAATTCTGTTATTTAAAGCACATTATCTTCTAAGTTTTCTTTACATCAACCCACCAGAAAGTTTAATTTTTATCTTCTTTCCCTTCTACTAATACTTCTTTCAATAATCCACAACTATAGTTTTCAAGGTGATCATGAATACGAAACTTAGTAAATTCCATGATATGTGTCTCTTATCCATATAGAAAATATTGCTACATGATAAACAAGTAGAGGTCACAAAATTTTTAAAGATAAAATCTGCTCTGATAGTTGTTCTTCTATCACTTGACACAGAAAAAGAATATAATTGTCAAATGTATAAACCTTAAATATCTTTGATAGTTTATTGCCAGGACCTCAATTGCTTATAATTCTCAATTGCTCATTTACTTATATACTTAGGAATTAAATATGTTAAAAGTATCTCATTCATTTAATAAACATTACATATCTACTATATTCAGAAGATATTTGAATCCAAAACTTCTCTCCATTTAGGTGGCTGACCATTATTTTTATTTTAGCCTTTATCACTTGTACCTTAAGATATTGCAACAAGAGACTCCTGATTATGCTCCATTCTTCATTATTCTCTTCCTTCACAATCCATCCTTCACAAAGCTGACAAATTAATTTCCCTTAAGTTCAGGCATTATCATATACTTTGTCTTTTTAAATAATTATAATGACTCCCTCACACTATTTGGTTATAGCCTTGTTTTTTTTCAGATATATTGATATTACTTCCTCTCATTCACACAATATTCCAGTAAGAATGATTACCCATTTAAGACTTTCTATTTCTCAGTATTTTCCTTTGTAAAGACTCTATTCCATATCTGGAATATTGCCCTTACTTAATCATGTCTTCTGCAACTTCTAGACTCTTTAAGGCTTAGCTCAAGTGCCATGTTTTAAAATTTATATTTAAAAATTTTTTGAGTCCTGAGGGCAATTTGAAACTATGTGCAAAGGGCTTTAAATGAATGCCTGCCCTCTGGTCCAGCCATACCACTGCTGGATTTGTACCCCAAAGAGATAATAAGGAAAAAGACTTGTACAAAAATATTTATAGCCATGCTATTTGTGGTGGCAAAAAATCAAGGAATGGCTAAATAAATTGTTGTATATATTTTTGATGGAATCACTCTACTGCAAATATGAATAACATAGAAATATGTTTTTAACAATGATACATATATAACCCACTGGAACTGCTTGTTGGCTTTGGGAAGGGGGAAAGGAGAGAGTGGGGGAGAGGGGATTATGAATCATGTAACCATGGGAAAATATTCTTAATAAAAAATAAAAAATTAAAAAAAAACTTTTTTGAATCCCAAATTCTTTTCGCCCTCCATCCCTATCTTCCTTTATTGAAATGATAATCAATATGATAAAGATTTTACATGTGAAATCATGTGAAATATTTTTTCCATATTAATCCTTTTATGAAAGAAAGTTCAAACAAAAAATGAAGAAAGTAAAATATATTATGTTTTTATATGGATTCAGACTTTTATCTGTTTTTTCTCTTGAAATAGCTGGCATTTTTTATCATGAGTTCTTTGAGATTGTCTTGGATCTTTGTATTGCTAAGAATGATACCGCTATTATTATTGTGTATAATGTTCTTCTGGTTCTGTTTTTTTCACTCTGTATCAGTTCATGTAAGTCTTTCTAGGTTTTCCTGAAATCCTCCTGCTCATCATTTCTTATAGCATAATAATAAATTTTGGCCTTAAAGGGAGAACCCATTGGGACAAAAGAGATACTCAACACCTGATGGGATTGGCCATCCCCACTTAAACTAAGTTAAGGTCTATTGTCAGTCTAAGACTAGTGAAGTTTGACTTTCCCTCCAGGAAAAACTCTCCTGTGACAAGGTCAAACTTGGGGCTTTCACCTTTAAGCTAAGTAAACTGGTGTTAAAAGGCACTAAGAGGGCCCCTGGCTCAATGAGCTGGGCCTGACTAGCTGGCCCCTAGATGCTCAGGTAAAGGAGAATCTAAGGCTGAGTGATGGATAGGGTTGCCTGTGTGATCAGTGTGATCACCAAGATGTGCAGGTAACCACCAGGGCTTGTGGGTGTTCAGCTTAGCCAAGCCCTCGCCTCTTAACAGTGCCCAAGCCAAGAATCCAGTGAGGGGCTGTATGTATGTTCAACAGCTCCACTAGCTCCCTGGCTTGGGGTTGGGTTTGATGATAAAGTTGGTTATGGGCTGGTTGTTGATGTGCTAAATGGATAAGGCTAATTTTCTGACTGTGATTTGATAAATCCCTTCCCCTATAGCTGTAGATATTTACTAGCCTGGGAAGGAATGCCAATCTTCACTTAGATTAAGTTATAACAGGGTTTATTGCTTAACTCAAAGGGGTAGGATCAGGACAAGGAAAGAGGTGTTGGGAAATGCTATGCCAAGTCTATGGAACTAAGGTAGTTTGTATCTAAGAGCAGTAGGTTGATATTGATGGAGACTCTTCCCCTCTCACAGTCCCTGGTCCGGCCGGGCTGTGTCCTGAACCAGAGAAAGGGAAGGATAGTGATGCTCTTCTTAGCAGTTGTGCTAGTGTTGTCTCTCAGCTCAATATAGTAGTGAGGTTTCAAATGAAGCTTCTTGTGATAGTGAGGTATGAATGCTGGATTAGCAGGTCTATGGCCTACCCACCCTTTTGCCACCCTCCTCCCAAGGTCCCCTTCCTCAGAACAGAGGTCCTGGGTGGTTCAGACCATGGGCTTTTATAGAGGTGGTCCCACTGTCTCTTGCCATTGGCTCATGCCACCCTGGGTGAATTCCAAATTCTGTAACCAACAATCCTGTCCCTCAAGCTGTTCTCCATCTTGTCCAGAAGTTCCTTCCTACACTGGACACCATTAAATCTTTCTAGGCTGCAAGTTTGGGGGCTTCTAGATTCCACGTTAACATATTGTAGACAGCATATTGTGAAGTTTTGGTTTTTAATCTTTTTCTTTCTTTTCTGTTTTATGGGTGAGTTTGTCTCATTCATGTTTACTGTTATGATTACTAATTGTGCATTTCTCTCCATCTTATTTTCCCCATTTCCCCATCTCTCTCGTTTCAGCCTATCCATGCTCACAAATGTTTTGCTTCAGACAAGCTTCTAGTTTGCTTCTAGTTCACCTTACTTTTGTCTACCCCACCCTCCTCTCACTCCCCTTTCCCTCCTATTACCCTTTAAGGCAAGGTGGGTTACTAGAACTGGCTGAATGTGAATGTTATTTTCACTCTGAGCTAATTCTGATGAAAGTAAAATTGAAGCATTGTCTGTCATGTCCCCCATCTTCTCTTCCACTGTGTTGATTCTTAGGCACGTCTTCATATGAGATAATTTAGCCCTTTCTATCATCCCTTTTCAAAGATAGCACTCAGAACACTCTCTGTGGGCACGTGGGCCACCCTCCCGCCTAACCCCACCTCAGAGTTTGTTGCTAGAAAAGTAGAGGGACTCGGGTGAGAGTGCTCCCCTCTCCCTCTCCACCATGCCTGAAGACATTTTTTCACATCACCCACACCTGGGTCCAGCAGCTCAATGGGAGTGCACAGGGGACAAGGTGGGCAGCTCACAGCAGTAGAGCTGGAGGAGAGGATTCAGGCCATTCCCCTTCGACTCTCCACACATGCTTCTCATCACCTGCCCCTCTGCCCAGCAGCGAATGGCAGCGCTTCCCCCCTCCCCTGTGTGGGGTAAGGGGGAGCATGGCACTTGGTCTTTTGCATTCAGTCTCTGGGGTGGGGAGGCCAACATGGCCTCATTCTATGAGGTGGGGTAGGGATGAGGCTTGGCACTCCATCTCTAAAAGATTTGTCATCAGTGCCTTGGGCTGTTTGATAGTGAGTTGGACTCCTCCCAATTCTGCCCTTTTGTTACCTCAGTTAGGGCTGGCATTGAGCTCCTCCCACCCCAGCCAGTTTTGTTGTCTTGAGTCACAATGAGGGCTGCTCCTGGCTTTGAAGTTACCTTACCTCATGCCTCCGTAGGGCTAGTTTTGGGCTTTTTCTCCTTTTCTGTTTTGTTGCTTTGGGTCAATTGGAAGAGTCCAAGCTCCTCCCAGTGCAGTATCCACTGTGCTACTCTCCCCTCTCATCCCAGTGTTCCATGTTCCTCATTCATTCCTTTCTTTTGAGGAACTTTATTTTCTGTTTTTGTGTGTTTTGAGTATTTGGGCAAGTTGAGTATCCCTTTTCCCATCATCTTAGCTCCCAGCTTGTAAATCTTTTATTTGATTTTAAAAATCCTTTTTTGAACTCCTCTAGTAATTCTTTTTGGGTTTGAGACCAATTAATATATTTCTTTAAGGGCATGGATGCTGCAATTATAAACTTTGTTTCTTCTGAGTTTGTGTTTTGGTCTTCCCTGTCACCTATTTTAGTAACTTTATATTTTCTCGATTTTTTTCTCCCTCCCTCCACTTTTTTATTCTTTCAACTTTGTATGATGAGTTCCTTTCTTTCTTTCTTTCTTTCTTTCTTTCTTTCTTTCTTTCTTTCTTTCTTTCTTTCTTTCTTTCTTTCTTTCGGTGACAATTTAGAGGTGATTAACTTATTTGTGTTCTAGTTATTTTGACATTCTAAAAGATTCCATATTTTTTACATTTCCTGTAGAACATATTGGGGTCATTTTATGTACATATCAGTTGACAAGATATACCCATCCTATGGACTTACGTCCCTGTTTAATTCTGAAACTAGGTATGAATGATCCACTTGACTTGCTCTGATCCAAGTTGGTCCGCTCTAAATGATTTCCCAAAAAGATGGATTGGTTCTGAGATCTCTCAATACTGGGCCACTCTAATATCTAGAGATACTAGACNTCTTCCTTCCTTCTTTTCTTCCTTCCTTCCTTCCTTCCTTCCTTCTTTCCTTCCTTTTTTTCTTCCTTCCTTCCTTCCTTCTTTCCTTCCTTCTTTTCTTCCTTCCTTCCTTTCTTCTTTTCTTCCTTCCTTCCTTCCTTTCTTCTTTTCTTCCTTCCTTCCTTTTTTTTCTTCACTTCTTTTTCCAGCCTTTTTCTTGTCTTTTAGCTTAAAAAAAAATGTATAGGTAGATTCCATCTGTGGTGAAAGGGCCATGTCTCAAGCTTCAGTTTCTTTGCATAGTTGCCTTCAAAGGTACCCTTGGGGAACTATATTTTCAGTTCTTCTAAGATGGTATGATCTATGGAGAGGTATGCTTAATACTTTTGCAGTCTGTGTTCTGATTTTTGAGTGACCACTAATACTCTGCCCTGGAAACTCCTCCTCCTCCTGGGACTATGACCCTGAATATTACCTGAATCTATGGGCAATGCAACAGAGTCTTATACCCAGAGTCAGCAAAAGGACCCTTGTAATCAGTTTCTGACCAGCTGTCTAGCTCCTTACCATTTATGACTAAGAGCTCCAGAAGTGATTGCTACTGATTCAGCCACCCCTAAGATTTGTGCTTGGCTTGCCAAGGTGAAGCCTACTTTAGCTTACTGTTCTGTGTTCCACTCCCACCTTAGTATGATAGACCTTTTTTTTTTTTTTTTTTTTTTTTTTTTTTTTTAATAAACCCTTATCTTCCGTCTTGGAGCCAATACAAGGCAGAAGAGTGGTAAGGGCTAGGCAATAGGGGTTAAGTGACTTGCCCAGGGTCACACAGCTGGGAAATGTCTGAGGTCAGATTTGAACCCAGGACCTCCTGTCTTTAGGCCTGGCTCTCAATCCACTGAGCTACCCAGCTGCCCCTGATAGACCTTTTATGTCAAGCTTTTAAGTTATCTTGAGCTAAAATATTGTTTCACCACCTATTTTTGTGGGTTCTGCAATTCCATAATTTGTTTTGAGGCACTATATCAAAGTTGTTTGCTAGTCTAATGGGGAATAACCAGGGAAGTCGGCTTAAATATTACAATGTGGGTCCAGAAGGGTGTGAGGGTGACAGGAGTGACAGAAGAAGGGACCAAACAAAATAGGGAGACTAGGTTTTAACAGCTTAGGAGGTGTCTGTTACTGAAGTGGCAGTTAGGCTCAACTGCCACCCTACAGTATCTAGACTAAGCCTATGGAAACCAGCAAAGAAAAGGGAAGAGTTTTATAACACTCTTAATCAGGGACAACTAAGAGAAAGGATGGGAATAGGGGTAACTACACTCTTCAGACTAAGGGCAAACCCAGGGTCAGGGAAGGGACTTATTATCTACACTGACTGAGACCTAAGCAAGACAGGGCCCAGAGACTAGCAAAGACTGAAGTGGATATCCTCACAGTAGTGTCTGGCCTCACTCCAGTGATGTTTCTGCTCCTCCCGGATCACCAACTGCACTCTTCCAGGTGGGTAGATTCTGGGAGCTGACCCAGCCCAAGTTGTCCTGCAACTCAGGTTGGGATTAGCAGTCTCTACCAAAATCTCCCACAAGTAGGTAACGGTCTTTCCACAGGATCTCTGGTAAATTGAGGTCTCCTTGGGTCAGTTGCAGCTTGCCCCAACCACCATGGAGTCTCTCTCAGTGAGCAAGAAGACACTTCCTGATTCTTCATTCCATCTTGGAATTCTCCAGCCCTTCCTGCTAGGTTCACATAAACTATATATAAACTAATAACTAAGTAATCCTCACAACACTAGGTAATTTGATATAGATCATGCAAATTATGTACCTTTTCTATGATCTTGGCTCTGACCCTCCAATACCACATTTATTAAAAAGAGTTTCCTGATTGCTCCAGGTATTGCCCCCAAATCTGACTCATCCTTCCCCAATGAAATTCTAATGTGAAATGAGTTCAGCATTGAATTGTTAAACAGCTTCAAAAGTTATCTTTATGTGTAAGTTTAAACCACAGGATGGTATTAGTGGAAAGACTCAAGAGATTGGGAAGATAGGGGGTGGAAAGGAGAGAACCAGAATGTCAAAAAATTGCCCTGACAGCAACCCTAAACTCAACTGTCTTTCAAGGGGGAGCTCATGAGCTCTGTAAGTACTTTATGTACTTACATGTTTGCTCATGGTCTTCTCTGAATCCTTTTCATTTGTATTTTCTCTAAGGTAAAATAAATGTCTCATAACCTGAATTCATTTAGTACCTCAATGTGGCTGTATAAGAACTGAAGACTGATATTCCCATTTGGAGAAATCCAGACATGTGTCAAAAGTTTATTTTGAACATTTTTCCGGAGTAACTTCAAGTAGAGGCAAGGACCAAGGGATAGAATCTGACCCTATTGCTTCATGACTAAAAGATCAAATCCAGGCCTCATGAATTTAAATTTTTTGGGATTACATTTATAATTTTACATTACTAGGATACTATAGATAGTTAAAATTCTTCAGACGCATGAACTTAAACCAAATATATGAGTACTGTGCAGTCTGTTTATTAATTATTTTATTATTTATCAAACCTTATAGATGACCCAAAAAGGCTAGCCTTCCAGAGTCAGGTGACTGATAAGAAGTAAGAGGAAAGGGTTTAGATCTGTTTAACTATTCAATTTGTCTTCTTTTTGCCACAATAATCTGTTTTTATTGATGTTATTGGAAAATAATTACTCTTCAATATTCCTGATAAGAAAATTCAGCTCTCAAAATTCAAAGAAATATCATGAAAGTCTAGCCCATCGCCAAATAATGCTATGGTCTTCTTCATTATACCCCTTGGGCTTTTCTACTCTAATCTCCCTCAATTTGTTATTTTTCTCCTATTAAAACAGAAATACTTTGAGGGGATGCCTTGTCTTGCTTTTAATTTGTTGCCCCAGATATTGCTCAGTTCAAGGCATATACTTCATAGACCTTTTAACTCATATTATTTATATCACATCAGTCCACTTTGCCCTTAGAGAAGTCAATGCTCATGTCTCCTACAGTAAGAAAAGGGTTTAATTTAGATTCAGAGGATCTAAATTTAAGTTCTGGCTCTTCTCTTACAGCCATTGAACAAGACAAATCATCCCTCTCTCTATGGCTCCATCCTTCTTTATGGCTTTTTTCATTTATTAAAGAAGGGGCTTGGAGTAGTGGGCTTCCAAAATCTCTTCCATTTGTAGATCTGTGATTCTGCTAGCTAAACAAATTATCCAATTTCTCCTTAAAATAAAATATTTCTCTTATCCTGAAACAGCCTAAGAGAAGAGCAAAAGGGACCTTCTGACAATAGACAGTTAAGAGTGTAGCAGAATGTACCCTGTTTTTATAGTGAGAAGAGTGGGATTCAAGCAGCAGTTCTGTAATTTACTAGTTGTTCAGTGTTTCACCTCTTAGCCTTGATTTCCTCATCTGTAAAAGAAGAATAATAATATTGTCACCAACTACTTCAGAGGATTGTCTTGGAAGATCAAACGAGAGAATATATGTAAAGTGCTTTATAAACCATAAAGTGCTACATAAATGTCGGCTGTTATTATTACTACAATAAAGAATCTCCTTTGTGCATTTTCCTTTCTCTGATCTATCTGTAGTAATTGTTCATTTACAATACTCAATGCTCTAGACATTTTCTGGACCATTTCTCCTTGACTCTCCTGATGTAAAATGTATTGCATCATTACTCAACATTCAGTGTTAATGGCTATTATATGGAGGTTGTTGTTAAAGATTACTCTTCCACTTTCCCCTTTGCTACACTTTTGCTAGTAGAGTATCTTGGACAGTTTTTCAGGTCAATGAGCATAAGTGTTCCAAAAGTCTTTGTTCCAGCTGGAAAATCCAACACGTGCCCTTCAATATATCATTACTGGAAGTGTTTGCATTCTTCCTGAGTTCCTCATAATTGTTCATCTTTCTAATTTTTCAGCAGGCTTTGTTCTACAAACTCAGGGAACTTTTCAATGTCTTAGTCAATTATATCTCAATAATATGTAGATATACATGCATCAATTTTACCTTCAAAATGGGTACATTATTTATTGAGCATAAAGGACTAAGATATAGATGGACTTCTTTGGAGAAATTTTAGCTTATAAATGAACAAGTCAATTTACCATG
This sequence comes from Gracilinanus agilis, assembly GCF_016433145.1. Lineage (NCBI taxonomy): Eukaryota > Metazoa > Chordata > Mammalia > Didelphimorphia > Didelphidae > Gracilinanus > Gracilinanus agilis. The sequence continues at coordinate 294,564,322 of NC_058132.1, forward strand.
TAACTACTTTTCCTAGGAAATTTTACTTCTGATACAAAACCCTAACCACTTCTTTTTATATAAAGCATGGGTATAAAAAGGAAACTGAATATATATGTGTATATATATTTTTTTTTCTCTCTTTCTGACTCTCTCTTTCTCTCTCTTCCTCCTTCCCTCTCTTCATCCCCCCTCTCTTTCTCTGCCTCTCTTTTTGTTCTGATGGACTAGCCTATAATTACACAGGAAAAAAGATAGAGATTACAACTAAATAGGACCTCTTTTTTTTTTTTGTAGGAGTAGACTCTGATACTGTAGAATATATGTCTTCTTAGGCAATGTGACTATAAAGGAAAAATGAATTTCTGGCAACAACACAGTTTTATTGCTGTGGTTTCATTTTCAGTCATGTATGACTCTTTGTGGCCTTATTTGGTGTATTCTTGACCAATATACTGAAGTATTTTGCTATTTCCTTCTCCAACTCGTTGTGTGGATGAGGAAACTGAGGCCAATAGGATTTAATAATGTGCCCAGGGTCATACAGCTATTAAGTATCTTAGGACATGTTTGAACTCAGAAATATGAGTCTTTCTGACACCAGTCTAGGTACTCTATTCACTCCTAGCTGCTAGCAGTTCACAGTAGGACACATCTAATTTATAATGACTTTGGGGTGTATGGGGTGTTAAGGAGGATTAGCATCTCTGGCAGTAGAGCTTTCCAAGCCCCTTTCATTGCTACTCATCCACCTTTGGTGTCCACCTGTCACCCAACTTACTTGGGGGATCCAAGAAGCTGTATAGCACACATGCATTTTTGTTTTTTCATGTTTAATGTCATGCAAAACACAAACAATTCTATATTGGTCATTGTTGTAAGAGCAAACTCATGCATAACATATCCCCAAAACAAAATCATAAATGCACTGATGTGAAAGATGACTCCAACAGTTCTTTATCTGGAGGTGGATAGAATTCTCCATCATAAATGTTTCAGGATTGTCACAGATCCTTATATTACTAGAATAATTACATTACAAATGACAAATTTTCACAGATCATCCATCTAATATTTTTGTTACTGAGTAATGTTCTCCCAGTTCAAATTATTTCACTCTGCATCAGTTCCCAAAGATCTTTCCAGCTTTTTCTGAAATCATCTTGCTTATCATTTCTTATAGCATAATAGTATTCCATTACCAACATACCCTTCTTCTTCATGGCCACTGGAAGAAATTGTTCTCATCTGCCCATTCTGCTGGAGGAAGTCTTCACATTCTTGGTATAAATATCCCCTTAATTCACCAGCAGGTTTAAGAACTATCCAAGATGATTTTACTGGGATATGACTATTGTGCAAAGATGCTACAGTTTCTTGGAGCCCCAGTTAGGTGACAAGTGAACACCAAAGGTGGATGAGCAGAAATGAAAAGGGCTTGGAAAGCTCTACTGCCAGAGGTGCTAATCCTCCTTAACACCCCATATACCCCAAAGTCATTATAAATTAGATGTGTCCTACTGTGAACCAAGAGCAGCTAGGCGGTGCAGTGGATAGAGTACCTAGCCTGGTGTCAGAAAGACTCGTCTTCCTGAGTTCAAACATGTCCTCAGACACTTAATAGCTGCATGACCCCGGACAAGTTATTAAACCTTGTTGGCCTCAGTTTCCTTATTTGAAATAACATATATTTGCCAAGAGAACCCCAAAGAGGGTCACGAAGAGTCATACATGACTGAAAATGAAACCACAGCAATAAAACTTTGTTGCCAGAAATTCATTTTTCCATTATAGTCACATTGCCAAAGAAAACACATCTTCTACATTTTTAGTGTCTACGCCTATAAGCCACCCATATAACATCTAAAATATAAGTATTAACTTATTTCTTCCTACTAGGGAAAGATATGTAACAGGTGATCTGTCAAATTTATTTCCTTTAGCAAAGGATTCAGTGATGTGCCATCACTGTAACAGAAGTTACAGTTTTGGTAGTTAAATTCTCTCTCATGTTGTATCATTGTGAGTACATAATTGAGTACATTGTGGGTATATTGGGTGGTACATAATTGTCATTGTCCATTGATAGGAGATAATGTTTATTGGTGATCCATTTACTTCTTCCTATCATAATGGGTCACAAGAAAGTGTCAGCTTTAGACAAACTGAAATCATACAGCAATACAGGATGTTAGTGTACAGGCCTTTCATATTAAATTTTTTTTAATTAAATTTCATTTTTTTTAACCCTTAACTTCTGTGTATTGGCTCCTTGGTGGAAGAGTGGTAAGGGTGGGCAATGGGGTTCAAAAGACTTGCCCCAGGGTCACATAGCTGAGAAGTGTCTGAGGCCAGATTTGAACCTAGGACCTCCTGTCTCTAGGCCTGACTCTCAATCCACTGAGCAACCCAGCTGCCCCAGATATTCATAGTTTTGACTGAATTGGCCCATTAAAATCATTTGATAGGTGATTCACCCCATCAACTTGGTGATTTGGGGTTTGTTTGTTTTGCTTTGTTTTCATTAATCCAAAGAGTTGTATAGAAAAAAAAATTAACTATGTGATTTACTTTGGGAAGTGGTGTCCTTTAAATGCAACCAGAGAGAGAATGATCTCTTGACACATCCGAAATCCACTGCTAGAATACAGAATTTCTTCTCTTGATCCTACCTAATAGAGTCCTAAAGTCCAAAGATTGCCAATAATTTACCATCTTTGACCCAGGAACATATTTAGCTACAAGTTCTATCCTCGTCTTCTACTGGGATGTTGAAGTTTAATAGTAGCTTCCTCACGTCTATGCTTCCACCAAGGAAGGAGTCCTTCATGTACCCATCTCTCCTCCTCCAACAAACTCCCTAAGGACATGAGAACAGGGAGACCTTCAGAAAGACTCCTTTACATACACCTAAAGGAGAAATAAATGATCCTTCCAGTAAAAACCTTATCAAAGGCTGACATGCATTGTAGATTTTAATTCTCACAGCCTGATCTCCAGAAAAGGTAGGACAGTTAGGTAGAACTAAGTATATAATTCAAGGCTGAACCTCCCTAAAATGAATTCTGTTGGAATGTCAAATAATAATGATTAACACTTCAATACATGTTCTGGACTTCGGTGAACCACCTGCCTTTCTAAAGAGAATAGGCATACCTCTAAATCAAAAGTAGACTATTAGAGAGGGTAGGGGCCTTAGAATTCATATAGTCAAACTTCTTAGTTTTTCATGTAAGGAAACTTGAGGTCCAGATAGGGAAAATGACCTACAAGAGCTAATAAGTGGCTTATTTAGGTCCAGAATTAAGCCTCATTATTTCAGGCCCCAAACTCTTTCCATAGTACCATGATGCTTCTAGAAATATGGAGTACATCATAATTAGGAATACTGTATTTGTGCATGGGTCCTCTATTTTACCCTTCTCAGCAATGTAACTTTTGTAGGGCTCATGAGAGCAAATGAAAAAGGTTCCCTGGATCTGAGAATCTAGTCCAACTGAAGATAATACAAATAGGCTGTCCAGCTTTCTATAAAACCAATGTCCGAGGAGCCCCAGATTCCTTGTTCCCTTCATTAGGGTTCTCTTCCCTTATTTGGGTGAAACACTGTTTCATTTTCAGTGATGTCCTCTGACCCAAAAAACCACAAATTTTCAATCATAGAGCTGGTTAAGTAATCATAGCAAATAATACTTCAATAGAGTCTACTATTCTGTTTTTGCTCTTGAGAAACAATATATGTGGGCAAGCACGTAGCTTATGTCCAGTGTAGCTAAATAGACAGCTATTCTGTTTAATATAGAACTATTAGGATGGAACCTTAGTGGTTTTCTGCTAAACCAGAGGCCACGTTCTAATGCACACTCATCATCAAAGGACGTGATTCATGCCTAATGATTGAAATTTAATCACATGATTTCCATCAAAGCAATTTCAATTCTAATTTCCAGGCTTGCAAAGTTTCTTTCCCCTTCCTACCAAACCTATCAAATTTATATCTGCATTCCAATGGTGAGCAAATAGGGATAGAGCTCTATTGATGCATCCAGCCCTGTTTTTGTTCTCTGGAGTCTCTATTTGCAGATAGATTTCATTTTATAGATAGCCATAAAAAAGTCATAATAACCAAGTACAGCACTTTTCCCTAAAGGTTTATTTATTTTTTGCAGTTATTTAGCATCTGTTATACAAAAGATGAGGGCGCGATACCTGAGAGGATGATGGCCAGACGTTTATTCCTGGGAGTTAGGCAGCTATTGAAAATCTTCATAGTAATAGCAATAACTTCCATGGAGTAAAGTATCTAAAAGTCACAAATAGCAATATATAGGCACTTAGTTTAGGTGCTATGGATAATTCAACAGACAATCTTTACATTTAACTGCTTTCTTTATAGTAAGGGAAGCAAAATTGAGTCTGATGTTTCTTTTCCTTCTTCATGCTGAAAAGAAACAGTGGTGGAAGGCTGATGTCATTTACTCTGAAGATTTTTGGCTGGATGGGGTATATAAAAAAGAAATAATCTGATACTTATACCAATTTTTACTCCTTTTATGTGAATAGTATCAATAACAATAATTAATGCTTAATGTTTATTATATGCTATACATTGTACTGAGCATTTTACAGTTATCTCATCTGATACAATAACCCTGGAGGTAGGTGCTATTTTTATCCCCATTTTATATATGAGGAAACTGAGGCAAAGAGGGTCTAAGCAACTTGCCCAGCATCCCACAGCTAGTAACTATCTGAGGACAAAATTGAACTCAAACCTTCCTGACTTCAGGCCCAATTCTCTAACTACTGTACAATTTAGCTATTTGTCATTTTTATTCATTATTATTATTACCCCAATTATCTCAAAAAGGTAGATATAATTTTTTCCAAGGTATATGTAGAAAATGATGTGAGTAATGTTGTCAGACCTATAAGAACTGAAGAATAAGATAGTGATAGGGTAGTACTGGGTAACAGCAATTCAATTTAGGCAAGTTCCTTTGGACTGCCTCTAAAGAGAGGTGGGGAGGTGTTATTACCAGCAGAGCAGTTTCTACAAAAGGCTCAGACTCAGAGGGAGAATCCAAGAAAAGGGAGTATTGGAAGAATTCTTTCTTTCCTTTTTTCTATCCATGGTAGAAGAACATTACTAATGTCCTTAATGGAAAAAGGGAGAACCAGTCAAGTACAATCCTGAGAAGGATATGGATGGAGGGAGGGGGATGGACAGGGCTGTTATATTTAAATAAGAATATTTTGGCAGGCCCAGAGTTTTTAGATTCACTTTTCCTAGCGCAAATATTTATGGGAGCTTCTCCTGATTCACATCTTTGATACAAATGGGTTATTTGACCCTGGGAAAGTCACTTCACCTCTGAGTGCTCTAGGCCCTTTCTAAGATTAGAGATTCTTACCTGAAGAGAGAGAGTTTCCTCATCTGGAAATCCCTTTTAATGAATGAAATCTCTGGTCCAATTTATATCCAAACTCATATTTATTAACAAATGAAGATGAAAGGACACCAGAATGCAATGGCTATGAATAACTGACTTTGGGTAGAGAAGAACATCATTTGAGAGGTTATTATTTCATTTAAATATATACCTGGGCATAAAGAAAGGATATGCTGAACTATCAATAATTATTTATTAAGTATATACTATGTGTGTGTGTGTGTGTGTGTGAATATATATCTATATTTATTAAGCAATGGGGGTACAAAGACAAAAAAGAAGCACTGTCTGCTCTCAAGTAGCTTATACTTTATTTGAAGGAACCATGCACATGTATAAATAGACATATAATCTATATGAGATATTTTTGGTAGGGGCATTAGTAGCTTGGGGGATCAGAAAAGAACTTTTGTATAGACTGAGCATGAGTTGAGCTTTGAAAGAGCCAAAAAATTCTGAGAGACACAGAAAAAGATACATGCCTTTCAGGAACAGGTAGACAGCTTGTTCAAAGGCATGGGGGCAATTGATGGAGTAAGTTATGAGCAATAAAGGGGCTAGGTTGTATTTAGGATAACTCAAGGATTAGCTCCAAACCACAGCTTGTAATGAGGTTAAGATTTATTCTCCATACCAGGTGGGCTAAGCTTCCTTTAAGAGTGAGAATTCTCTAGTTTAGGAACCAGTTTCTGCCTGTCAGTTGGATAGAAGGTAACCAGGAAGTTGAATGTTGATTTCCTGTAACCTTTGGTTATATTTATAAGGTTAGCACTAGCTCGAATTAGCTATGATCAGTTTAAGATGTTATCAGGATCTGACTGCTCAATTACAGATGATGTCTTCAAAGTAAGTTGTTCACTTTTAAAGATCACTTTAGGCTTAGAGATTAAACAGGGTGTATTTGGTAAATTGATGAGTAGGTAAAGGAGAGTAGGTGATGGAAGCCCTGAATAACCTTGCCTAAAGTATTATAAGACTAAACAAATATTTAAAATGAAGATGTTCCCTAAGGTGCAGAGAGCAAAGGGACCTTGGGGGGGGGGGGGTCTCTCTCTGACTCTGATGCAGTTTGATGCTGAGCCCAGGGCTATGAAGTCTTTGGGTCAGATGCTATTGTAATTCTTGTTTGTAGAATAATCTTGATTGGAAATAAAGTTTATTGGCTATGCCATTAAAAGATGTTTGATATGGCTAGCAATGAAGGTTGACCCTGCTTGCCTGCTTGCCTATATCAAAACTTCCCACCTCCTAGGGCCCAGACTGTCACCTTCTCCCTCCCAAACCCAAGGAGAATAATGAAACCCTGAGGGGGTCTGTGGACTTCAATTTATACCCTATCCCTAACTGTCACCTTGGCACATGCCCAGGGTTGTTTTGCCAGTGGCAAGCTGCTTTTTTGTACCTACAGAAAATGGCTGCCCATTTCTGTACATTACAAGCGTGCTATGAGAGAGATGGCTGGTAGTCCAGTTTAGCTGTGGAATAGAGGGCATAAAGGAGAATAAGTCTGAAAAGCTTGGCTCTGACCAAATAGTAAAACACTGTAAATGGCAAACAGCAGAGTTTATATTTGATCCTACAGGTCATAAGGAGTTGTTGGACATCCTTGAAGAGGGAAATGACATGGTCAGACCTGAGTTTTCAGAATTTCACTTTGGCAAATGTGTGTGGTATAAATTGGACATGTGGAAGAGGAACCAATTAGGAGTGTTTAGAAAGAATAGATGCAAGAGACAATATATACAAGGTATCTGAAGGATGTGGACTATTGTACTTCATCTGCATGGTCTTGCCTTTCATTTGGTTTTCAGATTAACAGAGGTAAATGAATGCCTTCTAATTTAAGTTGGGCATATAATGTCACAATAACCTTTTTAATGTAGGAGAGATGATTTCATCATGGGAAGAAGCATCACTCAGGTCACAAAAAGAAAAGGCAAAAAAAAAAATGGTGGGAACAGCATGGAATGAAGACTCACTAAAAAAGACAGATATGAAATTTCACCTGGACCAGAAGTATCATATTGTTCTATAACTAGTTTTTTTTTCTACTTCTAATGCATGGGGAAACATAAATGTTAGAAAAAGTAATGGAGGAAATGAAAAGGTTGTTCATTTTGGTATCCATATTCTTTTAACAGAGAAATACCCTAATGATGGCTGAAATGCTTTTATGGCAAGACTGTCAAACTCAAATAGAAACAGGATCTGCCAAAACATATAAAAAGATCTCTTTGGGACATATATTTACTTAGAAAACCATGTAGCATATTCTATTGTTTTTTTCTGTGTTTTGTTAGATACTTCCCAATTGTATTCTAATCTGGTTCAGATTGTAACACAGGAGTTTTGTGGACTACAGAACATGTGGCCCTTGTTTTTGACATATCTGATTTAAAGTGAAGGTAAAAAATTACAAGTGGTGAAAATGTTTTTCATTCTATTGGGGCAGAATTTACCATTTTATGTAAAAATTTTTTTTTTAGTTTTTTAGTTAAGGAGGGAGAATCCTAATAAAGAGTCAGCATCAGAAAAGACTTCTTCAGGGCAGCTGGGTAGCTCAGTGGAGTGAGAGTCAGGCCTAGAGACAGGAGGTCCTAGGTTCAAACCCGGCCTCAGCCACTTCCCAGCTGTGTGACCCTGGGCAAGTCACTTGACCCCCATTGCCCACCCTTACCAATCTTCCACCTATGAGACAATACACTGAAGTACAAGGGTTAAAAAAAAAAAAGAAAGAAAAGACTTCTTCAGAAGGTACCTAAGTGAAGCATTGAACGGGATTTAGGAAGGGATGTTTTGGTAAAAGTTTAACAGTCGGGTCCCCAAAAAATTACTTTTTAGTTTAACCTGTGTTATTAATATTTTCTCCCTTGCTTTCTTAAATCTAGACAATCAACAAAACAATAAATCAAGTTCTGATTTGTAATATTCTCTGATTTCCAGATGTGTATGCTAAAACCTGACACTTTGCAATTTTATTCATGAGCCAGTTTGAGCTGGCTGCGGCACACTCCTAGATTTAGGAATTATAAGAGGTAAGGATGGGATAAGGGAAAGATAAAAAACAACCTATGTAAAGGCACAGAGGTGGAAGGTGAAAAGTCATGGATGAAGTTGGACCGTTTGACTGCAGTATAGAGTGATTTGTTGTTTGAGCACTTAAAAGGTTTTTGAACAAAATTAAATTAATCTACATGGATAATTCACTGCTCCAAGTACCTGCTCCTTGAATGTATTCTCAGAATGATTAAAAATGTTATCTTGCTTACTTGCAAATTAATTTATTATTAATTTTCTATCTCTGGAACTAAAATAATTGAAAAAGTCAGGCATAATCAGGGTTCAGCACAGTTTTCTAAATAAGATTACTTACATGACACCTTAAATGGCTGAGAAATGTTACTGCTTTTCCTTTCCTTCTTTACTGAAGTGACTCTGGTAATGTAGAGGTGTTATCAACATAAAGACCTAGTTGACTCTTCCAGATGTCCTGCTAATTCATTGAAACATCCAGTTAGCTAGTACAAGCCGTTTCACCATCATTCCATGGGCAATCAAAACTGGCCTTTCCAGAAATCTGAAGTACCTTTAGAAAGCAATTCAGATTAAGAGTGGAATATCCTTAGGGAGTTGCAATTCAATTCCTTATGCAGGAATTGGGCTTGAAGACAGCTGAATAAAATAAGTTAATTGGAAAACCATTGATTGATTCAATGGCTGTATAGACACGTCTTTTTTTAATATTTTCAGGCATCAAATAGTTGTGAGGGTCCTCTGGGGTCACACATCACTGTATCAGGCACTTGGGATACTCATTAGAGATCACATGTGGTTTCTGCCCTCAAGGAGTTTACAGTTTCTGGCTGCTTGGAAAAGGACAAATGATCCATTGGCAAGAACTCAGGAGCATTTCTGCAAATCTACCGATTTATCCTCCTTGGGAGAAAATGCTTTCACTTCCTGAGGCTGGACCAATAATGCATCATATTACAAGAGTGCAGTTCGTTCACTCCTTTTAATATCTTAGCTCCATTACTGTTCTGCCCTGTGGGCCTTCCATAAATACTGGTTGAAATTACTCCTACACAGCTAGGAAGGTAGTGCCTTTTAAAATATGTGTTCAACATTTCATCATTAACGTACTGTGAAAGCCTTTCTGAGGCAGCCTGCCACCCTAAATCCTAACTTCTGGGGAGGAAAGCCACTAGACTGGGTCTAGATGTCTTAACGAGAATGGTAACCTGAAAGTTTATTAGGAAAGGACCGAACAACAGAACAAACCTCTGAGGGATATTTATGGGATGGGTTTCAAATCTTTAAATTTTCCCCTGAAGATGGCACCCAATATCAATTGACAGGTTAGGGCTTTGCCTCCAAGACAAGGATGACATCTTATCAATCTCTATATATGTACTAATGCCTGACACAGTGCTCTGAATATTAATTGATAAATAATAATGTTATTTATTGAAAATAAATTTATCAATAAATATTTATCAATAATAATAATTGATAAATAACAACTTTAAAAATATTTTAATAGCAGATTGATCATTTTAATAAAGAATACTTTAGAGGTAGTCCTAGAACAGATATCCTTTGAAAAATGAAAATCAGGTGTCTCTAATTTGATAATGGGCAGATAGGTGGCACAGTGGCTGGAGTATGGAGCTTGGAATCAGGACAACTCAACTTAATGAGTTTTAATCTGTCCTCAGATGTTACCAGCTATGAAACCCTGGACAAGTCATTTAACCCTGTTTGCCTCAATTCCTCATTTTTTCAATTGCCTAGAAAACTCCAAAATGGGATCATAAAGAGGCAGATGTGACCGAAATGACTCAACAAGTTTGATAATGTCTGGAACTGTGACACTCTTCACCTTAGACCAAATTTACTCAAATCAGGGGGATTTAGTTACTGATATATTTAAACAAATCTTTTGTGAGGTTTCACAAGTCTTTTGAACTAGAAATTGGTATCTCTGAGCAAAAATAGTAGAAAAAACTTACTTTTTCCCCATGATAAAACAAATGAATTAATGTCTTACCATCTCCCCTTTCAATTCAGGGTGTTATTTATACCCACAGAAAGAGAAAAAGGAGGCATCTGACAGGGACTGTCTTCCACATGCTAGCAAGGATTGTTCCCCATTGTCTTATTTCCTCCTCTCAGGCAGATCAGAGACATTTAAAGAAGAGAGCTTTGGGAAACTAAATAATTTATCTTCAGTAAAGGAAGTTTCAACTGAATTGGATTTTAAGTATAAATGCAGTGAATCTGCAGATATGTGAGGTGATAGGGATAGAATACCTGGTTGCTTTAAATGACTTCAAGTCACTGGACCCAGACAAAAATGACATTCTAAGGAATTGAATTTGTACATGTGATTACAAAGCAATTGACATTTCTTTCCTCTCTCTCTTTTTTTAAATCCTTACCTTCTGAGTTAGAATCATTAGTAGGTAGGTATCAGTTCCAAAACAGAAGAGTAGTAAGGACTGGTCAGTTGGGGTTAAGTGTTTCACCTAGGGCCACACGGTTAGGAAGTGTCTGAGACTAGATTTGAACACAAGACCTCTTAGTTCTAATGAACCAACTAGCTGCTCCAATTGTCAGTTATTTTCTGAGGAATCATGAAGAATTAGAGCAGTTCCATTTGGTGCATTAAGGGAAATGCTATTATCATTTTCAAAAACAGAAAAGGTGCTTCTGGAAACTGTGGTCAGGAAAATACTTTGTTAGCCTTTGGCAAAATTTGAGAATTAGATATTCAGCAGATTGTTTATGAATACTTTTGGTAGGAGAATAAACAGGTCAATTGAAGTCACCCTGGGCTTAAATATCTTAGAATCATAGGATCATGGGTTCTAGAACCTGAAGGGACCTGAGAAGCTACCTTCTTATTTTATAAATGATTAAACTGAAGCTCAGGAAGATTTAGTCAATGTAAGAGTATAGTTTTCATTTACATTCCAGAATAGCCAGACCAATTTACAAATCTACCTACTGAGTTTCAAAGTGTATATTTTTCTGTAGCCCTCCAACAACTGTCATTTTCCTTTTTTTAACTATCATTTTTGCTATTCTTGTATGTGTGAAGTAGTACCTGAGAGCTGACTCATTTTGAATTTCTCTATTAGTTATTTAGAAGTTTAAATAAAATATACTTATTGCGGAATGGCTATTAGTATATATATTCATTTCTAATGGATATTGGATTCTCTGACAAAGCTACAGAGATTTTTTTTCACCTAGCTAATCAGCATTTAAATTATCACTATGTGGGGTGTATGAGGTTTGTGGGGAGGACCCAGAATTCTGGTGTGAACACCAGCCAAGCCCTTTTCACAGCTATTCATCCACCTTTTGTGTCCACCTCTCACCGGTGGCTCCAAGAAACTATAATATATCTATATTACATTAGCTAGTAGCCACAACTCTATAAAACCATTTCAACAGACAAGTCAAGCAAATTAAGGGTAAGCGACAGGCCTGAAGCCCATCATCAAGTTAGGGGGATATCTAACCAAATATATGAATACTTATTCCAGCGGACTGAATGGAGGAGAACAATTTGTTACAATGATCATGAATGTGGCCGAAGCAGGTACTGTGGGGTGCCTAGTGTTTGGTCAGACATTAAAGAGGCCAAGGTCATCCACTGCATCCTGGGCCATCGCCAGCCATTCTGACTTTTCTCGTGGCACTGGATTTGGATGACTCTGGAAGATAAAGTGAGGTTGATGACTTTGTGCAACTCTCCTTCACTTAAATCATAAGCGAGTCACCAGAGATGTGATCGATTCTCTTCAGAAACAAATAACAAATAATAACAAATATGTGCCAAGCACTATCCTAGGCACAAATGATACAAAGATGAGCTAAAAAAAAAAGAGTACCCTCAAGAAATGGGCATTCAAATGGAGGAGGAAACATGTAAATAATTAAGTTGCATACAAGGTATGTACAGAGTAAATAAAGGTAATCTGGAATGGGGAGGACCAGAAAAGGCCTTGGACAAAAGAATTTCAGTTGAATCTTGAAGAAGTCAAGAGAATCAACAGGCAGAGGTGAGGAAGCAGAGCATTCCATATATGGGGAATAGGTAGTACAAAGGCACAGAAATGAGAGATCTGAAGCACTCTAAATAGACTAATAAAGTTTGATCACAGGGTGAGAAATGAAACCATGAGAACTATTGTGATAACATAGTGAAATAACATAGGAAGTGAGTCCACTGTGTAGCCATGGGGCCCCACCACATTAGCAGGTGTGACATTTGAATTCACCAAAGGAGACAGAGGAGTGTCTGAATAAGAAGGAAGAGAACCAAGAGAGAGTGTTGTCATGAAAATTCAGCAAGAAGAGAAAAGCAAAGTGAAAAAGTGACTGATAGTGTCTTGGGCTATAGAGAGGGCAAGAAAGATAAAGAGTGAGAAAAAGCCATGTGGCAAATAAAAAAATCACTAATGATGTTGGAGAAATGAGTTCCAGTTAAATGATAAAAGGAGAAGTTAGACTAAAAAGTGTTAAGAAGAGAGAAAAAGGAAAGAGAATGGAGTCATCTGTGGTAGAAAGTCTTGAAGGCCACCAAAGGGAGGAGAGATATAGGATAATAAATAGCAGGGATTGATAGATCAAGTAAAAGTTGACTGAAGATGGAGAGTCATGGTCATGGCATGTTGGCATGAAGTAGGGCAGTAACAAGGAGACAGAGAAATTGACTGGAATTGGATCAGGGCCATTTCTTTATGTGAAACAGTATGGGAAGGTGAAAGAGATCCTGGCAGAAGAAATTTAACTGATATGAGATGAGTAACAGAAGAGAAAGATTTTTCTATAAATGGCCTCATTTTTTTTCAGTAAAATATTAGTTAGGAAGACAAAACTTGAGGATGGATAAAAAGCCCTGAAAGAGCTATTGTGGTGAGTGTAATAGTGAATTAATTTAGGTGTCATAAAAGGATTATATAGCCATAGTCAGGACCCAGATGAGTTTAGGTAACATGAACTTTTTAGTTGTGAGAAGAATACACATTTATGTAGCACCTAAAATAGCCCAGGCACTGTGTTTAGAGCTTTAGAAATTATATCTCATTGATCTTCACAACAACCTTTCAAGATGGGTGCTGCTCATGATCTCCTTTTTATAGTTGAAGAAAGTGAGGCAAATAGAGGTTAAATGGCTTGTCCAGAGCCACACAGCTAGTAACTACCTCAGGTCATATTTGAACTTAAGTCTTTCTGATTCCTGCCACCCAGCTGCCTCTAGGGGAAAATCATAGTTTTGTGATTTTCATCAGCTTCCATTAGTAGCACATGGGTAGAAGCAAAAGCAGAAAATGATGAGAGTATTTCCAGGATGGTTTTGGAAGGGCAAGGTCTTCTTCAGATTAAAGAGCAATGGACAAGAGAAGAAGACAATATATAGTGAATTTAATCCAGCAAGGGGTCAAAATATGTAAGAGAATGGTATGTAGCCAGGGAATGAGGTCGCAAGTGAGGATGAAGACCATTGGATCAGATAAAATAATTTTGGAGTTCATGAACTTGGAATTGGAATATTTGTGGTTGTTGGCAAGATAAAGAGCTTAGTTATTTCTGCTCAAATCTTTGGTTGGATAGAATGCGATATGACTAAATTGAAGAACTGGGATTTTTGAGGGAGTATCGGTTTGCATGCCAGAGTCTTCCAGTATGAGGTCAGGTTTTGGGGAAGAGAGATAGACTGTGAGCCAGGCACCGAACTCATTGAGGAAAGAAGGAAAGAAAATGCCCTGGATGTCTATAGACAATAGCTACAAGGATGTTGATTGAAAGTTAAATATATTTTGAAGGATAATAAAAAGGGTAGAGGTCACTGAGTGATGGTTCCATAGGGAGAGCCTTTGAGTGTTAATGGTGAGCAAGAAGGAATCTAATTCCTTACCAAAAGAGTCTGGGTGAATGAGTAAAAGTGCAACCAGTTCTACAAAGGGTAGCCCTGGAAACTATATTTTCAGGATGGAGCCTGGTCTCAGGAAATTCAAGAAGATGGAGGGAATAATAAAGGGGAGAAAAAAATGTTTTAATATTATAACCAATGGAGTAGGCATTCCAGAGAGCACAAAAGAAAGGTTGGGTAGCTTTACAGTAGAAGATTGGAGGAGGGGAGCTGGGTTGAGGGACATAAGGATGATAGGAATGGTAAGTGGAGGCTAGAGAATGGTGTTAATTCACAGATGTTCTCCACTTTCTCATATGCCTATGTTTTTTATCCTATCATAGATTGAAATTGATTCTAGGGCGAGAGAATAGTAAAGACTGCAATTGGGATGAGGCGACTTGCCCAGTGTCACACAGCTAAGAAGTACCTGAAGTCAAATTTGAATCCAGGTTCTTCCATCATTATCTCCAGGCCTGGTGCTCTATCCACTTAGGTGTCCTGAGGTGACACTTTCTACTAAAAATCACAAATTCAAAGAATCAAAGAGTTTTAGAACAAAAAATGAGTTTGAGGAACAACCAGTCCCAAATTCCCCCTTCCAAGGTAAGTAGAAAGTAAGACTCAGAACTATCAAGAGGAGAAATGCAGAAATTAAAAAATTTTAAAAAAATGATGACTGGAAAGGAAGTTAGTATATTTCGTCTTGATATTCCTGATTTGATCACAAACTGGTTAAGGGTATATTATTTTGTCTTTCCAGGCCCTAGTTTCATGATTTGTTGAAAAAAAATGAGGAAAGGGGATGAAACTTATCTTTAAGGCATCTTTCATCTCAATCTAATTATCTATGATAGTTCTCAAAGTGTAGTTAGTCTCTGTGCTCCTAAAGATACTCAAGAAACTTTTTAGGGATCTGAAAGCTCAAAAACATTCTCTTGATGATACTAATATTTTCTCATTAAAATATTCCCCCATTTCCTCTTGGCAAAATGGGATTTTCTTTAAATACTTCAACCAAAACAACATATTGCAATATACTAAATTCAGAAGCAGAGATGAGAATATAACTGTCTTCTAGCAAGTCAGACATTAAAGAGATATGTGAAATATGTAAATCAATGACATTCTTCATACAAGATTTTTTGGGAAATGTTTTTTTATAAAAATGTTTTTTATTTCAAAATATAACAGGTTTATTATTGTTATTTTCAAATGGATAAATAATAAATATTTTTGAATGCATCTATTTAAATTTCTAATGTGGTATCAATATATATAACCAACATAAATAAAAACTCTAACCTTTAGAAATATAAAATCCCAAAAGTTTGAGAATTACTGAGATATGATAATGTGTATTATAGCGAAATGGAGTATCCCTATTCTTAGATGCTTTTTCAAGAATGAGACTCGATGGGCGATAATCACTTCTTGTAGGTGGCATAATTTATATTTATGATAGGAAAACAATAAAGTAAGAAGCTATATATAAAGATTGATAATAGAATGAAGGTGTCCCACCCTATTAAATGAAATGCAACCTAGGATAAAGTGGAAAGGCCACTAAAATAGTAAATAATGGGGTGAGAGGCAGCTGGGTGGCAGCTAGGTGACCCAGTGGATTGAGAGCCAGGCCTAGAGACTAGAGGTCCTAGGTTCAAGTCCGACTTCGGACACTTCCAGCTGTGTGACCCTGGGCAAGTCACTTGACCCCCATTGCCCACCCTTACCACTCCTGGGCCAAGGACTGTCCCTAGCCCGGAGGAAAAAAGGAGGAGGGTTGGGCGAGGGGCTAGCAACCCCACCCTGTAAAAACTACATCTGCTAAAGAAACTGCAACCTAAAGTAGGGGCAGCTGGGCTAGCTCAGTGGATTGAGAGCCAGGCCTAGAGACGAAAGGTCCTAGGTGAGTCTGACCAGCTGGAGGTAGTACAAGAGAACCAACAGCTGTTGCAGCTACTGACCACATACATTGTTCGGGAGAACAGGTAGAATATCTTGACCTAATTATGTTCCAGTGCCCTTTAAAGCTTCTGTGTGGATGGCCCTGAGCCCATCCTTTCTGCTTCTGCTATTAGTCCTGTCCTTTGAGCTATCCTCTCATTCCCTTCCTTTGTCTTTCCCCCAGTGTGAGCCCTTGCATAACAGCTTTGTTTCATCCCATGTGTGACCCATTGCCTACTGGTTGTGGCCCTATGCTCCTAGAATGGAGTCCCAGGATAAAACAAAACAAAACAAAACAAAACAAAAAAAAAAAACCCTTACCATTCTTTCTTGGAACCAATATACAGTATTTATTCTAAAACAGAATGTAAGAGTTTTTTAACAAAATTTTAAATAGCAAATAAATGAAAAAATAAACATAAAGAGGAATACGGCCTTAAAAATCATTACCAAAACTGCCAGTTTTACAATTTAATAGTTCACTTGTAAAAAACAATAATTCCAATAATTTTGGCATGTATGGGTATAACTTTTTTCCTCTGTGATAACAGTATGTTTTCTTGATAATTGGAGCTATTTGAGTTAAGTAATCATTGCAGTGTTATTGACTTATCTAGTCCAGTGAGTAGAGAGCTAATGCACAGATGAAACTACAACAAGCAAGTAGACTAATTCAAACATCCCTCTGCAAGGTGGAGTTTACCTTTGGTAGGAGAAGAAAGTATCATTAATTAGTGAACCATAGGAGTTATAGAAAACATTAAGGAATAAAATTTTGGGTGATCCCTAATTTGCCTTAGCATTGTTTTCTTGGAAGACTATTCCTGGGCCTCAGAAGTAATAAAGAATACTTTTTACGTGAGGCTGCAATTTTTAATAATTGTTTTCTGACATCATTTTCTTTTGTGGCAACAGAAATCCTTTTTCATCATTAGTTCATTGGAATATTTTTTCTTTAAACAAAAAAAATTTGATATCTCTTATTTTTACATTGCTTCATCTTTTACTCCATGCTAGAAATTCAGCCCTAAAAAATATAATTTTTTTAGAAGAGGAATAAAAAGAAGCTTAGCACAACTACCATATGAAAAACATCTAATGTTTTATGCAATGTTCTTCACCAAAGATGAAGGTCAAGGTGTTTTCTCATTATTTAGGCATAGGCTTGTCATTACAATTTCTCATCATGTCGTTTTAACTGTTTTGTTCTTGTTCTCTCGAATTACATTTTTGTAGTCAAGCATCTATTTTTCTGGTTCTATTTTCTTTGCTTTGCATGAATTCATAAAGGCATTTCCTTATATTCATCACTTTTCAATAAAATAATATTCTATTTACATTTGAGTATATCAATTGTTTTTTCCATTCTTCTAATGAATACTCTATCTAGCTGTTTGCTACCAAAAAGAACTGCTATAAATATTTTGGTGCATATGCCTAGCATTAGAATGCCTTGATAAAAGAGTATGGACATTTTTGCATACTATTCACACAATCTCATTTGCATTTCAGAATAGTTGGACAATTTCACTGTCATGCAAAACTTTTTTCCACAACCACTAATGATTTATTAGATTTATGATTTCTAACTTTTGCCATCTTTGTTAATATATCAAGGAGAGACAACCTCAGCATTATTTTGACTTGTATTGATATTATTAGCATTTCGGAATATTCTTTCATTTATCAGTTAATAGAAATTCTTTTTAGAATTGGTTGTTCATATCCTTTGTCCACTTATCTATTTAGAACATGACTTTTTATATACATATAGGTAAGTAAATAGATCTGTTAGTAGGTAGTTATCGACATATCTTGAACTTTGGATACTTATGAGATATATTTTATAATTTGTTTTTCTAATTAAAGCTTCCTTTCTTATCCTAGTTATATTACTTGTGTTGCTGGGTACACAGTCAGTGGTATATTAATGCTAGCTATTGCCATTATTATATATGAACAAACTTTACTTTTATGTAACCAAAATAATCTTTTTTTATATTGCATAACAATTCCTATCCTTTGTTTTAAATAAGAATTCATTCCTTATGCCTTGTGATTGCAAAGTATTTTTATGTCTATCTCATTAAATTTTAATGAAAATTATCACCATTTTGAGGATAAATTCTGGATTTCAGTTTCCTTGAGTGACTTATCCAAGGCTACGCAGGCAGTAAGTGGCAAAGTGATGATTGAAATCAGGTCTCCTGTACAAAGTTCTTTATCTGACATGTATTTAATAGGAATGATATGAAGTTAAATAAATTGGAAAGTAAATGGATTCTTCTAATGTGATAAACGGTTCTTGGAAATGATTTGTTCTCTGTTGGTGGTAACCCTTGTCTTTTATACAGTGTTTTAATATACTTAGTAAACCATTCTCCACAAATGGTGCAAACAATGCTTTGAACCAGTTCCATTTTAATGAGCAAAAAAACCAAGTCACTTGAGTCAATGATTAAATCTACACAATAATGTTTCTTAAGTGACTATTATGTTCCAGACATTGTGTATGCAAAGACAAAGATGAAATTACATTCTATTGGGATAAATAATGTGTATTTTATATAAATATATGCATGAACTACTAGAGACTATGGAATGAGAGACCCAGTCCTTGGAGCAAACATAGTTTTCTCTACCTTCTGCATATTCCCATGAAGTCTTTGTTCACTTGCTTCTGGGAATTTGTGATAAAGGTGTCCTTGAAAAGATGCTAGATGCAGCATAACAATGATTTTTTTATCTAGTCATAAAATATTTATTCCATATACATCCACTTAATATATAAATTCTTAACTATTATGTTTGGATTGTTCATAAAAATTCTGTAAGACATTAAGTTAGCCATCATCTCGAGGGATTTTCCTATCGACTATATTTACATCATGTTTATGTAGGGCCAGTATCAAAAATAAAATCACAAAATGGAAAAAAAAAGACCTTTAAAAAGTCAAATGCTTTGAAAAATTTTTACTATGCTTGATATGTAATTTCTTTACAAGTATCAACAGTTAACTTTTAGTTTATTTTTGCTTTTACATTTGTTCTTAGACTACCTAAACTTTTAAATACAAACAAAATGAGTATTGCAAAAATAATAAAAACATATAGTAGGTGATTTTATAAATAATGAAGTATGAACAATTTCTCCTATTCTCCAGAGTAAATCAACTAGGCTAAATTTTGTTTTAAGGAATATTTTCATATCTTCAATTAGAAATTTTTCATGTTGAAACAGTATATCCCACAGAGGGGTAATATATAATCTTTCTGGGACATCAGTCTCTACTCAATCATAAGTGCCCCAGCACCAAAATACCATTCCTGTGGGGGCAGCCAATTATCTTTCTGTCACTCTACCTCACCTTTCACAATCCATGACAAGTCAGAATGTAGGCATTAACTTTGTTTAGCCATGAAAGCTATTTAAAAAATTACTCTTGTGAAATCACAATGTATCAAAAATACAAAGGCATAAAAGATGCATAAAAATTCCATGTCCCTACATTGGCCACATCAAATAAAGCAGATAATTCCTCAAATATTATCTGGCCCTATAGGCTCTCTTAATATTAAGCATGAAAATTTTTGGGAAATATCAAAATCTAAGTTTGTGGGACAGTATGGATGACAAATGATTTGCTGTGTAAATTTTAGAATGAGACAGAAAAAAGATGGAAGGCAAGACAACAAGCATTTACTCTGTGTCAGGCATTGTGTTAAATTCTGGGGATACAAAAAGGAGCAAAAAAGGAAGATGTTCCTTGCCCTCAAGTGGTTATTTTTAAATGGGAAAAGCTAATCCAAGAAAGGCAACTAGAAAGAGTTGAGGGAAGGCAGATGAAGTTTGAATGGTATGGGCCTTATCACGAAAATGAAGGCTCTGGGAGAAATTCACCAATAGGAGAATGTTGGTTAACTTTTCTCATCCTCCTTCAGTCTGTCTCCTTGGGTGTCTGACATCCACAAAATCATATTATCTTTCAGAAATGGCATTACTCATACTGGCTTGTGATTCTTCATTTAACTTAACAAGTTGAACAACATTTGCATCAAAAACTGTCTTTGCAAAGGAATAAGCTTTCTCTGGAGAATTTAGGATCTAAAATGGAACACAAAGAAGTTTAGGACTAGGACCAATCTCAAAGAACATTTTTATTGGCATCTCCTTTTTGGCTGATTTTCAGTTCCTTCTTGATATGCCTGTTGTGATTGATTCATTCTTCCTGTCTTGCCATCCACAGTAACACCCTCAGACAAATAATAGCAGTAATCTTTCATTTCCAATGGAAAAAAAATTTGCTTTTTGCTTGTGAAGCATTAGGAATCAAGATTTCCAAAGAGACAATACATCATTCTAGATATCTCTTAGCTTATTTTCTATTTTATTTTTGTATTCTACAGCCATCTACTCTTTCCCCCTTTAACACATTGTATCCTTGCTCAATAACTGAAAGAAAAAAAACAAACCAACTCTCAAAGATGACCTTCAGATCATAAGCAACAGAGAGAAATTCCCTTTTCCAATTTAATAGTTTAGCTCCTTGCTCAGTTATGGACCTCATGTATGGTGCCAGGACATCATCTCTAAGCCTACCTGGTCTTTTTGGAATTCTCTACCAACTCATTTCTAACCAAGACTAAGTATTCTGTGGCTTATAGACAGTGGTTCAGTGGTTTCTTTCTGGGTAGCAGTTATAGCAGCAATGGAGCTGAGACTTTCTCCATATCTCTCAACTCATAGGCTCTGGTAATTTTCTCTAATCACCAGCCACCGGTAGTGAAGTGACCCAGCAGCAGTGATGCTATTCCCTGGAAGCAAACAGGTCTCTGGTTCAGTGGTTATGGCACCCACATAAGTTAATTTGGTGGGGGTTATGGTGTGTAGCAGCCACGATAAGATTGAAATCCCTCTCTCTAGAGGCCAAGGTAGTAGAGGAAAATGTGCTCCCAGTTTTCAATGCTGTTTACCAATCTTGTTACTTTTTCTCAGCAAATATCTCTTTGTAAAAAGAGAAATGATGCTAATTTGTTAAATGATAGTGAAGATTTATGCACTTGCAATTGATATTAGGTGGAATATACCAAGTGGGGAACTGATGAATGATAGTACTAGAAAAACAACGCAGCAAGCCCTTAGGATTGCCCTTAGAACCATGAGGGAAGAAATGGTATTCTAGAGAACTAGGCTGCAAGTGAGAGTGTGCATTTGGAAAGTGAGGCCTAAAGACAGGGCTATGGACAAAATAAATTCTAAGCATGTACAGTGAAGTTTCAGTATGGGGAAGAGTCTCATATTAGAGGTGGCACTTGACCTGAGCTCCAAATTAATGGCATTTTGTGTATAATGAGAAGCTTTTGAATCGCTAAATAAAAGCTTTATGATGTATACCAAATGCCTTACAAGTTTCTGAAATGAAAATTTAATTAAGCTTCAAAATATGCTTGGAGTAGGTACTCATGAAGCATTTTCTATGGCTTATTCAAACTTAAATATAGTTGATATAGGCAGTGATATATTTATAGTGCTGTCTTATGAAGACCATTAAATAGTACTATGTAGCTTGCTATACTTTGGTGGTTGGAATAGAGAAAGATAGGGTGGCTGTGGAGAAGTTCTTTGAAATGACTTTTTTGATGTTGTAGTTGAATTACCAATTCATATGGCTCTGAATGATGTGGTTGGATAAGTAATATATCACCTTGTTGGACCCTTCTCAGTCGATTCCTCATTCCTCCTTACAAGGTAATCTGGCATGCACACTTTTGAAATATTGACTAATGCATCTTGAAATATTACAGCAAGGTTATCACGACATTTGGTTGCTTATGATTTAATGCCACACATTGCCCTTTCAATAAGAATTAAATAGCAACATGTGCATAAATAGCCTCCAGAAATTTGGGGCAATGGTGGATGCTGTCTATTATGATTCTCCAGCTATCTTCTTTTGTGATATTTTTCCCCCTTCCTGTTCAAAGGTGGTGTTTCCAATAAAAGCAATCATCTCATTTCCTTTCATCATTATACAGACATGTGCTATTAATTTTAAATCTTTTCTCTGCTTGCAGGTAGCCTCAAAAATATCTGCAGGCTCATGATATTTATCAAAGAGAGAGATGTTTAAGGTGCAGACACAAACTCAATCTCTCCTCTGCAAAAAGCTTAGAACAAAAGTAAAAGTGCTGGGAGGTAAAACATTTTTCAGTCCACTGAGGCTTAACTGACTTTGATCTCACAGACACTTAAATATGATGGGCAACTCACTGTGATAAATCCTAAATTATTTTTACTTAAAAAGTTTGGAGTTCCCATAATCCTATTAAAATGTTTTTTTGAGATGTTACTCTTAGCCCCAGACAGAAAGACTGCTGGGTAGATATATGACCTTCAAGAAAGAACTCCAGTGGATTGGATATAGTCCCAGAAAATGCTAATATCAACAGGTCATAAGAATTTTATTCCTTTACCTCTAGCCAATCTTTTTGTAATAGAAAATTTTGTTTTCTCAACACTTTTGTAACTTTTTTTTTCTAGACCCTACAGTGAGACTGCCATATCATCATTTCTCTTTGTTTGGTTATTTCAAAACCAGCTCATTTTCATAGGGCCAGGAAACATAGATTTTATTCCTAACTGTAATTACCTGGTGGAAAGAGTCTGATCAAGTCACTTCATATCTATGGTCCTCAGTTTCTTTATATCAATTTAAAAAAGTAAAATAAATAATAGATTGAAATAGTTGATGTTTAAGATACTTTCTGACTCTGATATTCTATAATATTGCCCATGCTAAAATCAGAATCATAAATGTTTCAGAATCTCTGAACTAAATCCACCAATCATTAAATAGGTGAACAATGAGAAGAGGTTAGGAACATGGGATGTTCAGATCTACCTCTGAAATCCCTTAGCTAGCCAGCCAACCAGAATTCTGCTCATCCATTCATCTCTCCATAGAAAATATCTCTGGAAGAAAATATTTACAAAGAAGGATGGTCAGAGCTAGAAGGAGGAATACAAAAAGAAAGCCTAGCCATTTACAAATAATGGGAAATATCGAAACTCAAAAGGAACAGAAACTGGCAAACAAAACTAAGTTCAACAAAAAGAGATTTCAAAAAGCAATATTGTAGCATCAGAGAAGAGTTAGGAAAATGGACTGGATAGAGATAAAAGACAATGATTGGTTGATTGTTGTTCTTTATCCTTGAAGAGGATCAAAATGAGATCACTGGTGGTGCATTTTGACTTTAACATAAACTGGATTTAAATGAGGCAGAGTTGTACAAAGCCTTCAGCCTCATTCTCTCTTCCAGAGTCATTGAATTCCAGTAGCAAGACAAAAGTCAAGATGGCTAGGGATGGCTTAGGATATAGTGGATGACCTTGGCTTCTTTGGCATTTAACCAAGCTATAGGCACTCAAGAGTTCTTGTTTTGAGTGCTTTCATGGCTGTTGGAACAAATTGTTTCCATCTTCCCCTTCTGCTGATGACAGAGAATCAATCAGAGCTGTTCAGCATACATTTTTTCCTTTTGTTTGATCTACCAAGGAGAACGAATCAATCGATATTTATTAACACCTACTAAGTAGCAGACATTATGCTGAGCAATGAAGATAAAAAGACAAAGGGAGAGGGGAGTCTCTGTTCTTAAGAAACATCTATTCTGTTAGTTTCAAGAATGAACTCGGGTCTCTAAAGGATACAGCAAAAATGACTTACAGGGAAATGAGAAGCATAATAAGTAGAAAGATCACAAGAGAACATTTAGTTGTCCAGGATGAGTTTAACTTTCCTGGCTCAGATATATTATATATGAGGTTATTACTAGAGACGTCAGATAGGATTTTGGAGCCACTTTCAGTAAACTTGAAAGAACTATGGAGAATAGGAGACATGTGTAGGATTGGAGAAAGGAAGATGTTGCTCTAGTTGCCAAATATAGAAAGACAATATGTGATCCATAATAAGCATGACTGATTTCCTGATAGAATTCTAGAATATATTCACTAAAGTGATGATTAGGATCTAGAAAAGAAAACAATGATCACAAAGATCCAGCTTGTTTGATCTTTTCCTTTATCAAAGGTAGTTCTAAATAATGTGAAAAACAGTAGGTCAACCATACATCCTTATTATGCTTTTTTTGAACCTTCCTTACAAGTCAACATTGAAACACTAGCCTTGACTTTTTGTCCTGTGCCTATCCATCTTTTCCACAAGAATAAATAGCATGAGGGATTTTGTTAAGATGTTTTGATAAATCTAGCTGAAAGATATTCATATTATTCTATTGAGCCTTTGGTATAGTAAGCTTGTTAAAGATAGAAATGACTTGGAAAGCCAGTCAAGGAGAGATAGTTTGAGAAATTGGGAACAACCTAAAATCTGTAACCAAAATAAAAAAGAAATGCCTACACAATGTGCTTTAAGAAACCATGAAAGAAGACAAACTAGTTTTATTAAAACCAGAAAGTAAAATATAAACATAAAGAATCCACTGGTATCTTTCTAAAAGAAATCCCCAAATAAATAATTCCAGGAATCTCATAGCAATTTTTTAAATCCTGAAGCTCAATATTTTGAATTTGATATTCTTGGAAATATTCATTTGGATATTTTTTTCAGGAAGACACCAGTGTATTCTTTATATTTTCGTTTTGCTCATTGATTATTTTACCATTGCCACTAGAAACAAAATTTGGAAAGGTAAGATAATGAAAAGATTTTATTCATATTTATTTTTTATCTCCATATTCTTTGATGAAATAAAAACTAAAAAATTCCATTACAAAGATAGACCAATCATTATTCATTATTCACAATAATAGTAATTGCAGTAGAGGTAGTCTGTCTTAGTGGATAAAGAACTTTGGAGTTAGAAAGCCATGTGGTTCAAATTTACCTCTAGCACTTACTAATTTTTTTTAACCCTGGATAAGTTATTTACCTTCAGACAACTATTTTGATTTATCTACTAAATAAGGGATGGGTTTTGATCTTCATAAGGTATTTTCATATATTTCTAGGCATAGACTGGCAGCTAGGTGATAGAGTGGATAGAGTGTCAGTTCTGGAATTAGGAAGACTCATCTTCTTGAGTTCAAATCTCACCTCAAACACATCCTCACTGTGCGATACTGGACACGTCACTTAAACTACTTTGCCTGAGTTTCCTAATCTGTAAAATGAACTTGAGAAAGAAATTGCAAAACACTCCAAGAGATCATAGAGTCAGATAAGATTGGAAAAAAACACACAAAGACCCACAAAAAAGTATGAAGTATAATTGACAACAAATAGTTGTAGTCCTGATAAATATTTCTACATCCTTCCATATTTTCATTTCTACTTGATTCATCTGTATTTTTGTCCCTCTTTATCCACAATTTTCTAAATTGTTTTGGATCTGTCATTCAAATCCAAGTGAAAAATTAGGTTGATCCAAGATTCTCTACATAGTCTGTCTAGAAGTTCAAATTACATCGCATTTAACCTATAGACTGTTATCAACAAGTTAGTCAGTCTATAGGAATTTATTTATTTTTATAATCCTTGCCTTCTGCTTTAGAAATGATGGTAGGTATTGGCTCTAAGGCAGAAGAATGGTAAGGGCTAGGCACTTGGAGTTAAATAAGTTGCTCAGCTAGGAAGTATGAGGCCAGATTTGAATCCAGGACCACCCAGCTCCAGGCCTAGCTCTCTAGCCACTGGGCCATCCATCTTCCCCAAGTAGTTTAGGGGCATCTGAACTGAGGATAAAGAAAGGAACTTTGATACTTGGCATTGGGTCAAATGCAAATCTGTTAAAATACAAAAAAATATGAGTCTACTTTTACTAACAGTGATAAAAATTTTCTTTAGGGAACATTTTGGAAAGGCCAGAGGTATTCTCTACTTTATTATTACAAATTTCATATTTCTTTGGTCTATTTAACTTCCTAACAAATACTTCTGCAAATTGATAAAAAAAAGCACATCCTTAGATTTTTTTCATCTTTTATTCAGATATCATTATAAATCTAAACAACTAGTTAAAAAAGTTAAAAAATGAAAATATGCAGTCAGCCATTCAGATGTTTGTCAAAGTTGAAATATCCAATATCTTGGTGAATGAGAAACTGCAGTTTTGGCTGAATTTTTCGCTGGTTTTTTTTTTCCTGAGTTGAAGACAGTATATTTTCTTTTCCTTCTTCTTTGTCACATCCAACAATTACACATTTATATAATTTTACATAATTACATTATCTATCACTTTGTATCATCTGTTCTATCAGGGTATTTTTAAGATTCGACCTACAAACACTTAGTATATAGTCCACTGAACACTTACCATGACCTTTCATACCCTTTCAATCACTTAAAAGATTCTATGTATTTTTCTACATTCACCAAATCATATGTAAATATTCTTAATCATACTGCCATTATGCAAAATGTTTAGTCTCTCCTAAAAATAGTTGCATATGTACCTACATTTTATACTGTGGGTTAGTTTTATTTTTAAGGCTCTAGATACCCCATTTATATACACTCACTGAAAATCTTTAATGTGGAGCAGGATTTTTTAAACTATGGATTATATACAAAAGAGTGTGGGATGAGAAAAAAAAGGAAAAAACAAAAAGAAAAAAGAAAAGGAAAGGATATAGATAATAGTCACGCACTTTTTCTAAGTAATTCCATTTTTCTCTTTTTTGGAAACTAAACGAATGGAAGTTATACTGGAAAATTTGCTTTCTATCATCCCACTGTGTGCATGCATATTCACTCACCTGTGGCCCCATTGACTTTTGCTAATGGTAGTTCTATCAGCCTTAAACAGATTTTTTTTTAACCCTTAACTTCTGTGTATTGGCTCATGGGTGGAAGAGTGGTAAGGGTGGGTAATGGGGTTCAAGTGACTTGCCCAGGGTCACACAGCTGGGAAATGTCTGAGGCCAGATTTGAACCTAGGACCTCCCATCTCTAGGCCTGACTTTCAATCCACTGAGCTACCCAGCTGCCCCTGAACCGATTTTTATCCAAAGTGAAATGTGGCTTTTCTTTTCAGTGGAGACATGAATGTCAATAAAGAGTCATATTTCTTTTTTTTTGAGAGGGGGGAAATTATTTCACTAAGACACTATGAATAAGGTATATTATATATTAAAAAGAATATAATTATGTACCAAACTAAGCATGTATCAAATACACATGATATAGAAAGATACCTTTTGCAATTCATCCAATCATAATCATTTCAGTTTAGATAAATTTTTGGTAATATTAATTGAGTCTGTGATCAGATCTCAGCCAGAAAGCACTTAAATAAGCAGGTTATAACTCATTATGTACAATTTTGTGCTTTCAAGGAAACTTTCTGAATCTCAGAATTGAAAGGAAGTCCAAAAACCTTTAGGCAAATGTGATCCCAAATAAGAATAACATATCTGAAAAGTGATAATTGTAGGATTTTGCAGAAAGACTGACAATGATGATACACCTAGAAGCATGTGAGGCAACTGATTTCATTTTCCTTAGCTCTAAAGAAAGATAGTTTAGTTTTATTCTCTCCCACTAAATCCACTAAGTACTTACTTCTTTGCATTTTTCATACATTGTCCCTAGTTTTGTCCTCTATGATCAAACAAATCAAATTCTTCTTCCATATGACAGCTGTACAACTATTTGAAAGCAGGCATCACATTCCTTCTAAGCCTTTTCTTCTTCAGGCCTAATTTCCACGGCAGGGAGCCTTTCTTCATCATCCATGACTGACACAGTCTCCTAAATTCCAACTGATCAGTGAAAATAAGACTTCAGGGAAATCAAAACAGTTTCTCTTTAGGAAAAGAATGGAGACCTATTAAAATGTCTTCGAGAAGCAAATTAATAAGATATTTTAATTAAAGGGATCTTATAATTGTGCTTATTGGGTATAGGAAAAAGAAAAGATACATGTCTTAAGCATTTGAGTTGTACAATTCTCTGGAATAACAAAGTCACTGCCAGAGTCACAATCAGTTCCATGGCTGGCAGTTGGAAGGGATGGGCAGGTGAAGATGCTCGGTTCAGCACTGGAACATTGAATAGCTGCAGAAGTCCCTCTATTGGAATCTTTTGCATAACTATTATCATACAGGGACTGGGAATACTTGAAGAGAAAGCACATGTACTAAGGATAGTAGGTTTAATTAGGTTGACCCATCTATGGTTCTTCTGAAAGTCTCATAGCTCACATAAGGTAACCCTTTGGAATGGAGTAAAGGTATCACAGTGTTCTCCGAGTTTCCTGAAAAGAAACTTAATCTAATGTGGCTGGGCTTTTCCAAATGTTCCACAGGGCACAGACCAGTGGGGAAACAGTCAGAGAAAGGTGTACATATCTGTATGGTTCTCCTTTAGGTGGTTACTCTCTTTTGCAGTGTTTAGAAACATCTCCAAGTACAGAGGGGTCAGTGTTCAGTATGGGCAGTATTTGGGAAGAGATTATTTTTCAATGACTCTTCCAGATTCATATTTGTTATGATACTTGTTCTGAGGTTCTACC
Source organism: Gracilinanus agilis (assembly GCF_016433145.1). Classification (NCBI taxonomy): domain Eukaryota; kingdom Metazoa; phylum Chordata; class Mammalia; order Didelphimorphia; family Didelphidae; genus Gracilinanus; species Gracilinanus agilis. The sequence goes on from NC_058132.1 coordinate 294,593,167, forward strand.
TTATCCTGAAAATGAAGTGTTGGGAACCTAATGTAAAAACTCTAAGAACATGTCATAGAAATTGTCCTTTTTACCCCCATAAAGAGGAGCACTTTGGAGCCAGCTTATATAGCTCAGGGGAGTCAATTAAAATTTTTTTGTTGTCAGTAATTTACATCTCAGATTTAGCAAATATTACATATCAGGATTTGATTTATAATTTTATTGATTAGAAAATAAAATAATGGAGAAAATGTAAATACTAAAGATTAAACTGCAAAGTAGATCACATCATTTCCCCCCCAAGATTCAATTGTTAAGCCATTATGATCACACTCTTCTCTGTAACTCTGGAGTGCTTGTGGGCATAGTTCCCAGATATTAAAAGTCAAGAACTCCATACAGATTGTGATCATTAGTGTATTATCTCAGTTTATTCATGTTTTAGTCATCATTCAGGGTTAACAACTGAAATCATCTCATACTCAATATCCTTTTCCCAAATCACAATAGTATTGGCAGGCCATTGGAGAATAACACTGACATTTGTTGGCAAGATAGGACCAGACTTTAAAATACTCTTAAATTTTTGCAATAGATATTGTGGGAGTGATCTTTGAGTTAGAGATAACAAGAGGAACTATCTTGAATTAGGTTATTATTTTGATGGAACAGGGGATGTACCAGAAGTTGAAAGCAAATGCTTCACATCCATAAAACTGTAAAAGATATAAAAGGAAAGGAAGTCAACATTAACAGGGCTGTGGGAAGTTAGGAGACCTAACACATGATTAGTGAAGCTCTGAATTGATATCATAATTATGGAAAAGAATTCAGAATCACATGAGAATTATTACTAAATAGTTCAACCATGTTTTCTGGCTCCAAATTCAATAACTTTTCTTGTTGTCCTTGTCTCATAAATACCTAACAGTTCATAGCAATACTTCTTTGTGCAGTATTAGAAAGCTAAAAATAAATCAAGAGCTCAGCTATTGGGTAATGGTTGAATAAATTCTGATGTATTAATATAATGGTATATTATCATGCCTTAAGAAGAAATGAATATGAAAAATTCACAAAATATATGCAAACTTGTAGGAATTTCTGGAAACAAAAAATCTGTATACATGACATATTTTAAGCTTAATTCACATCACTAATATTTTATCCATTGCTTTCTTAAGTCTAGGAAAAATGTATAATCCATACGTATAAATATACGTTGCCTCAATTTATAGCATTTGTTGATTTCTAAAGTATAAGTACTTGCATTGAAATTTTAATAATCAGCTTTGATAAGTTGATTTAAGCTGGCTCTAGGACAATCCTGACTGGAATAATCTAAAAATGGAATGGGCTGTCTTAGAAGTTGTTGGGCTTCCACTGCTTAGCAGTCTTCAAGCAGAAGCTAGATGACCCTTTGATGGGCTTGGGGGAAATCCTTAATGTATGGGTTAGACTACATGATCCCTGAGGTTCTGTCTAACAGTGAGGTTCTTTGAATCAGGTATGGGTGCTGATTTCAGCATATGGGATCACTGATACATGTAGTGTAAACTTTTAGTTGTCCAGAACATTTGACACAAATAAAAGAGGTCAAGAACAGATATTTGTAAAGACATTGACAGCCATATGACATGCCAAAGAAATGAGGAAGAATATCCAGGCTTCTTGTCATAATTGAGCCTTCCATTTCCCCCTCACTCTCATCTCCTGGAGAAATATGAGCAAAAGCATAGGGGTAAGAAGGACAACATTCATCCCTTTCCACCTAAGAAGTAAAAAGAAGAAAAGAAGTCATGAGCAAGATTAATTAAAGGTTACTTAAAAGTTAATTAGCAGTTGTTATTAAGAATCAGTATCATATTTGTTATATTGATGCTTACAGTAGTCAGCTGGTTCAATAATGAAGTAGCAGATAGCAGTAGCATCTGGATAATTGAATTTCTTTGTCCTGCTGCCTGGGTCTGGAAGAAGGAAGAATGTTTACCAGTAAGAGATATTTAATTTGGATTTTGAGTAGTACAAATTATTCACACTGGGAGAATAAGTTCTAAGTGAACTTTGAAGATATAGGACTCCCCTGGATTGTTTCCCAAAGAGAAACTTTCATGACATGATGAAGAAATCAGGATTGAGTGTTTGGGTGTCTGTTCCTTTTCCCTTTGCTGGTACTTTGCCTATGTGGTAAATTGTAAGTGTTTCAGTAAAGACTGAGTCTCTGACAAGAAAAGCTTTCAGAGATGGCTTTAACTTAATTTCTAATATAGTTCTTGCTTGGAGACTCTGCCCCATCATGCTAGTGTATGTTTGAGAATCTAAATAGCAAAAGTCTAGCAGTATCAGAAGAGCAGAATCAACATTTCCAAATCATTGTCAAATATATCTTCTTTGAAGACAATCTTGAGGGTTAATGGGTCATAAAGTTTGGTCTCATTAGTTTCAGTGATAATCACTGAATCAACTATTTCAGTTTGATCATTATCACGTGTACAACTTAGGAAGTTGCTTTGAATCAGAATTATTTAAAAATCATAGAGTTAAACTGGGCCTTATTGATGGCAGTCATTAAAAACTTCATATATGATTTTCTCTGAACAACCCCTTGAGGCTGAAGCCGTGTAAGTAATGTAAATATTATCACTTCCATTTTACAAATGAGAAAACAGGTTAAAAAAGTTGAAGTGACTTACCCAGAATCACACAATACATAAGTGAGAGAACTGAAACTCACATTTAGGTCTTCATCTAAATGCAAATAATTTCCCATCAATCCTAAGAAGCCAACAAGTCACAATTAACTGCCATAGAGTTGAACTTGTCTTACAGCAACAATACTGTGACCTCTACCAGGTGGGAAGAGTGTTTCTCTTTGCAGGTCTGATCGTAGGTAAGGATAAGAATGGTATATAGTGACTTTCAAGATCCATAGTTATTTCCCAGTGTACCAGTCTCTTCCTTTGAATAACTCAGTAGCAATTCCGACAACTGCAAGTTGCTGCCAAATATTTGTTCTAATAAATTTAGAAAAATGTGGCTTATCTGAATTAATATCACATCTAATTTCTTTTTTGTGGATTTCTCTTCATGGTATTTGAGAGACCCTCATATTCACAGACAGAAAAAGGTTTCGGGCTGCTTACTTTTGTTCATGTCTCTGATTCTGAATCAGTTGGGTCACTTTTTCATCTGGACACCAGGGAATTATCTCACTCAGTCCCTGACTAAGCAGAGAACTATTCTATTAAGAGAGAGCTCCAACATCTTTTGGCAGGTTGGAATGCTGCTTGCCATGCCCCATGCCCTGTTCTCTTCAGTCACGTCTCAACAGCAATGCCACTGCCATCAGGTCCATAGGAAATAGCTTGTGCTTTCCACGGATGGCAGAACAAAGTTTTAATGAGACAATCTTTTAACACATTCACCACGGTTTCTTCATGAAATTCCAATAACCAAGATGAGTGCAGTTTTCCCACAAGTTATATTGGGAAATCTGTACTGAGTTCTTAATGAAGTGGCAAAGATAATTATAAGCTTCTAATTAACTACTTAATTGCTCTGAATCAGTAAATCTCCTAGCTTGGATAGCTTTTACTCAGTCTTGTTGTCAACAGAATACTTTAGGTTTAACTTTCTTCTTATTATTCCTTCATTCTAATTAACTATTTTTTTCCTATACCACCAACCTTTTCGAAGTGACACTTAATTATTGTTAGTCCTTGGCTGTAGTTTTTATCATTCAAAAAATTAATGACTTCTGCAACAACAGGCAGCACGTTAGTTTAAAATTGGGTCCAGGTAAATCACCAGACATTTAATCAAATGACCTTGAGATGAATGGGGTCCATTTTCCTAGTAGGTGAACAAACAGGACCAAATAACTATTATGGAAAAAGAAAAAAAGTCTCTGATAATATTTTCATGATCCATTCAGGACCTTATTACTTGCCAACATGATTCTTCTGCTCATTGTTTCCTTACTACAAGAGAAGTAATTGTTTTAGTGATGAGCAATTTCATTTCCTGACATGCTTAAGCACTTCAAAAACCATCCTTTTGGACTCAATGCCTTTATCTCCAAAATCTAGACTGAAAAACAATTGATTCTTTCCATGAATATAGAAGTTATATGTAGCAAGTTGGCAGATTGGAAAAGGTATTTTAAATTCATGGACATTAGAGAAAGTAAGAAATTTTTACTTTATTGCTATTTGATAATAGCTATAACAATAATAGCAATAAAAGCTGCCATCTAAAGAATGCCCTACTGTTTACAGAATCCTTTACATAAATCCTGAGAGCAATTACTTTAGCAGGTAAAAAGGAGGCAGACTATTATGACTCATTCCCATTTGCTTCTTTAAACTTCAACTCACAAATATGAAAAGAGCCATTTAGCTTTTAATGAGATGCCAACAAGTGTTAAAATCAGGTAATTCATACAGGCCAGGGACCAAAGGGTAGATACTGTCAGATTTTAAATATTCATTCCATGAAAGATCAATCTGTGTGACACCTAGAGCACCTTGTAGCTTATCAATAATCTTGAGCCATTACATTCAGAACCTCGATGTTCTAAAAACTTTCACTGTTATGGAACCATTCAGGGAGACACTGGCAGCTAAAAGGTTGTATTTCAGAGAACATATGACACTAAAAGATGAAAATTTAAAAATACAGTTTAAAAAGATCAAAGTGGTTTTCATAATTTTTGAAATTGTTGTTGTTGTTGTTGTTGTTGTTGTTGTGTGTGTGTGTGTGCAGGTTTGTGCTTGAGGGAGTTAACACTGGCTTAATATAGCCAATTGTTAAATTTTCAGTATGAACATTTGTGTGTTGGAAATTGACAAATGCTACAAATTTGGGTTTTATTTCTTGATTTGTCTGTTATCAAGACCTAGGAAAGTGAGGGACAAAATATAAATTCAAATTAAGTTTAAAAGTATACAAAGCCTACATTTGTTATAGAATACCCTTGGGTATGCATGGGGTTAGACAGACAGATATATAAGTAGAAAGGTACATAGGTAGATAAAAGGCAGCATGACATAGTTGTTAAAAATGACATTCTTAAAATCAAAAAGTACTGAGTCCAAGTCCTTCCTCTGATGCATAGTAGCTATGACATTGTTGGTAGTTATTGTCATTTTAGCCATGCTCACCTCTTCATGGTGGGCATGCCCACAATATTATTGTACCATAAGAAATGACAAAAAACCGAATACGGAAGACCATGGAAATATTTCCAAAGATACAGAATGAAGTAAAAAGAAAGAAGAATATATATACGCACATATATATATTGACTAAATAAATGAAAATGGAAAGAATAACCCAAAACAAAGTGAATATTGCAAAATTGCAAAGAATAAGCAATGAAGAGATACAAAAAGCTCTACACGTTTCACTTATTGGAAAGAGGCATAATGTCAATTCTGGCTCCAGTTATACAATCCATTTCTAACAAATTCCATGTAGTGGAGACTTCAGTGAGGGAGAAGAGCAAAGTTATTTGGCTACTTCTAAGTGTAAATGTTATGCTTTGGCAGCTAAGTGGTACAATGATTGCTAGGTCTAGATTTAGGAAGATGAGTTCAAATGTAGCCAAAGATACTTACTAGTTGTGATCCCGACCAAGTTATTTGACTTTGTTTACCTCTTTCCTCAGCTATTAAATGGGGATAATATTAGCACCTACCTCTAGGGTTGTTGTGAGGATCAAATGATATATTTTTAAAGTCATTTAGCACAGTGCCTGGTACATAGTAGATATGCTAAAAATAGTAGATTTTTTAACTTTAAAGAAGATCTAATACCTGGCTTATGAGAAATATGGCATTGACTTCCTTGTGTCTGTAGCTGGCAGCCAACTTTGTCATATTGGATGAGTGCACAGAATCTGTCATGCACATGGATCTGACAGCCGAAGGGTTCTCAGACATAGAAACCACGACCTTTCTCTGAGGGGAGGGTACTCACTGGCTTGATTCACAACACCCTGTGTTCTTCCCTAAATACAATCTGTGCTGTCTGAATCTTCTTCCGTGCTTTAAGCATCCAGGATTTCATCAGTCCCCTTTCTCTGTGTCTTCATGGGTGTTCTTCATAAAGATTGTTGCTAGGCTAAACAACTTATCAAGGGCATTTGGGTGGCTCAGGGAATTGAGAAGCAGGACTAGAGACAGGAGCCCCTGGGTTCAAATGTGGCCTCAGACACTTTCTAGTCGTGTGACACCTGGGCAAGTGACTTAAACTCCCATTACATAGACCTTACTGCTCTGCCTTGGAATCAATGCCAGTAATGATTGAAGATAAGAGTTTAAACAAACAACTTATCACCCAAAGATTTATTAAGTATTAAGTGTCTGACACTGTGTTGGTGATTCAGCCACAAAGGCAAAAACAAAACAGTTCTTGCCTTCAAGGTACTGAAATTCTACTGGTGTCAATAGCGGCTGTTTTTTTATTTTATTTTATTTTAATTATTTATTTACATGTTACATTAAAATACCCAGTTAACTCCTTCCCTCCTTTCCCTCCTTCCATTAGAACAAATATGTGAATGCAGGTTTAGGGATAGGAACCGGGTCAGGGATGACATTAGTATATATGGAGAACTGTCCCAGAGAGGAAATTCCCATTGCCAATGCACATGGACACTTTATCTGAAATTTACACTCTCAATGAGGTGTCTGAGACCGAGAGGTTAAGGGTATTTCCCAAAGTCACACAGACATTAGACATGAGAAGCAGGACTTGAAAATTAGACTTTTTAACTTCATTGGCTCTCTATCCCTTATGCCAGTGATGGAGAAACTTTTAGAGACCGAGTGCCCAAACTACAACCCTCACACCACATGTGAGTCCCCTGCCTTCCTCCAGATAGGGGAGGGAGGAAGCACTCCCATTGGGCTACTGGGCAGAAGGGCAGGCGATGTGAGAAATGTCCTTAGGCATGAGTGGAGACAGAGACTAGAAAGAGAGAGAGAGAGAGAGAGAGAGAGAGAGAGAGAGAGAGAGAGAGAGAGAGACAGACAGATAGACAGACAGACAAACAGACTATTAGGTTGACTTAATCTTCAGAATTCATCACTGGTTCAAGGCTTGGTGTTCTGAGTTGGAAGGACTTATTAGAGCTTATGTTCCACTGATATCCCCTCTGAGAACTGAGGTTCATCTTTATGATAGTATAAGATTTCAGAGTGGAATCTTAGTGAAGGGGATAGGAGGTTTGAAAGGCCAATAGAAGCCATGGGCATATCTTGACTCAGTCATTCTCTGTTGAGTCTACCCTTATGTAAACACCACCAGCATTTGAGTCCAGAGTGCCATTAATCGCATGAGTAAACATGAGGCTTTGACAAACCTGAGATACTTGAAGAGAGATTGGCTAATATCTCTTAAGTTTCATAGCCAGTAGTTTACACATCTAAAGAATGCCCCTATAGTTGATCAAGGACTATATACAACCATTCACAATCACTTTCATGGTTCATTATTATTTTTTTTTTTGCAGAGGGTCAGAGAAAAGTGCCAGGCCCAGCAGTCATGTAGGTCCCAATTATAATCAAGTCTACTCTTGAATTTGAAAGTCACTCCATATGTGTGTAAGGTAAGAGGAGATGGTAAGTAAAGGAGGCTAGTTTCTTCTCTGGACCTTCTATGGAGAATCAAGCATATTGTAGGGGTGAAACCTTCTTCTAATTACTTATTTTAAAGTTGATTTTAAAAAGCCCCAAATGCTTCTTCTCTTTCATTTACATTGTGGTGGCAGTGGAAAGATTCCTATATTTGGAATGAGGAGAGTTGGGCACAAATACAGTTCCTTATTGATCCATGGGCAAGTCATTTAACTTTTGTGGTCCTCAGCTTTCCTCCTCTCCAAAATGAGGTGTCTGGATTAAATGAGCTCTAAGGTTCCTTTCAGCTTTCAGTCTATGACCCTAAGATGCTCCAGCATTGTCAAAGCTGGAATAGATGTTAATACTCATCTCCTCAGGTTCTTTAAGTCCTAAAGAGTTTCTCATACTAATCCATGTTGACTACTTTTGACTATCACTCCCTTAAACAATAAGCAAAACATGGTTCATGCCCAGGACATGGGGTGCACATTTTGGAGTACAGAAGAATGATAAGGGAACCAAAGAGGTCATCTATTTTCCCCCTTCCCTTGTGTTCAGAAGTTCTTGTTGGACAAAATGTTTTTCTATTCTTACATACTTCCTAAAAAGAGATAACAGAAATTCTTTAGTAAGCTATTTCATAATTATTATGTCTTGTAAGGCCTTTGTTTAATTTTATGTACTTATCTATTTTATGCATTATTTGTCATAGTTATAACTAGAAGTATTCCCAGCCTGGCAAAAACTGTAGTTGGGGCTGGGCCATGATAGAAAGATCAAACAATGGCAAAACCAACAGGAGGAAGGGAAAGAATAGAAACCAGTAAGATTGGAAAAAGAAGTGGCTTGTCCATCATTCTCAACTCATAAAGGAAGAGGGGCACAGTAAGTCTGTGTGCCAGTGGTTATAGAGATGTTATTCCTTGTGGTGGTGCAAGTTGAAGGGGGACTTCAAGAGAAAGCAATGGCCCTAGGGAGGAAATATGATGCTGATAAATGTTTAACAGTCAACAGTTAAATTTTTTTTTTAAGTATACAGGCAACACTTGTAAGTTTAATTGACCTTATTGTCATCTTCTCCACCACTGTCCTTAATCTATGTTAGGGGTATCAAACCAAAAAAGAAATGGAAGCCACTAAATAAGCAATACTTAGGAATGTTGTGGGCCATATGTGGCTTGTGTACCCATATTTGAGACCTCTGTTCTAGACAATCAGAAATCAAGTCCTGATTTCTAGCATTTAATGACTTCTGAGGTATAAATGCTCACCTTGGAAAAGTAAAATTAGTACTCTTGAGGCAGTAAATTCTAGTTCCTGCATACCTATCACTTGGAGCCAAGATTTTTCTTTAACCCTATTCCTCTCTCCCAGGGTGACACAGTAAAAAGACCAGTGGATCTGAAGTTTAATACTTTGACAAAACTGTTTAACCTCAGCCTCTTCTGGCTGCTGGTACCTTGGAGCAAAGTTCCATTCATCAAGGACTAGTTACAGCTCTACTTTGTGTATTGCGAATATCTGTATAGGCTTTTTTTTTATTATCACCCATTAGGTTGTAAATTCCAGGAAGACAATGATTGTCTTTATTTCAATTTTCCTGTCTTTCCCAGGGCCATGTCCAAAAAAAAAAGATCTTTAGTTTGTTGAATTATTATTTGTCAAATTTATTTCACTTCTTTGCATTAAATATTATACTCTCATCAATTAAATCAGGGTTCTTAGCCTTTTTTGGAGGTGTCATGGAACACTTTGGTAGTTTGTTGAAACCTATGAAAACCTTATCAGAATGATGTTCATACAATAAAATACAGAGGGTTACAAAGGGAAAAATTATATTGGAATAAAGGTATAATTTCTCTCCATCCTCCCACTTACAACCTCCCCTGAAATTCATTCACAGAATTTTTTGGGGACCCATGGATCCCTGTTTGGAAATCCTTAAATTAAAGATAAAGTTTTTCTAGGGTGGAAGAGGATTTAAAATGTATAGATTTGGGTAGGTCATTTGACTTCTATGAACTACAGGTTTTTCACACACAGAAAAAACTGGAATAGATGGTCTCAAAGATCCCTTTCCTTTGCTAAGATTCCTCAGCCTTTGACATTCAATGATTCTACTTTTATATCTGTAGTACACATGTAGCACATCACACTGTAGAGTATACAACGAGGATATTAAATGCTTATTGAAAGAATGAATTGCTTTTACTCTCAGGCTTTCTTCCTTCTAGCCCACCTTAAATTTCTCATATTCTTATTGAAAGTCATACTTTTCTTTAGAGATTGGATAGCAATTAGTTTCTATCTATTATATAAAAAAGATGATTAACAAGAAAATGTTGTTGTTCAGTCATTTTTGTTTATGTCCCACCCTTCCTGACCCCATTTAGGGTTTCTTTGACAAAGACACTGGAATGTTTTTATCATTTCCTTCTCATTTAAATCTCATTTTACAGATGAGGAAACTGAGGCAAATGGGATGAAATGACTTGTCCAGGTTCACACAGCTTTAAATTGTGTCTGAGGGCAGATTTGAACTCAGAAAGATGAGTCTTCCTGACTCCAAGATTGGTGTTCTCTCCACTTCTGCCATCTAGCTGTCCAAGAAAGTACTTAGAAGTCAAATAAAAAAGCACATTACTTTTCATACTTAATATTAAGTATTTTCTTTGTCTTAGGCACAGGGCTAAGGCACAGGAATCAAAATAAGGGCAAAGAGATTATCTCTGCCCTCAAAGAATGTACAATATAAGAGGGAAAAGGCAATAAATAAAAGGAAGCTGAACATGTGGATGAAGGTGCCATCAGAAGGTCATGGTGGTATGATCTAGAAAGTCCTTCCTCATAAAGGAACTTCTGGAAGAAACTCACGAATGAGTGAAAGAAAATGCAAAGGTAGAAAGAAAAAAATGAAGTTACATGTAAATATAAAGGAAATGTAAGATATTATTAAATTGTCCCACCCCAGACTTCTTTTCTTCAAGTTAAGTAGATGCAATACCTTCTGCCTTAGCAGTGTCCTTTCCAATACAGGGGAAAGGCCTTTGCCTAAAATAGAATTCAGTAGCCAAAATAACCACCTAGCAACAAACTGACTGACTGTCATCAGCCACTAGCTCAAATCAACGTTAAATCCCTCATGCCACTAATTCCAGCATCATGTCTTCATACTTGAAGGACAACTGTTGAAAACAAAAATTCCAACCTTTCATTATCTTTGTCTTTGTAACTATACCTTTCTCTGAACTTCCTTTTAAACATGTATCTTTCTATCAATCCAGAAGACACTTATTAAACATGTAGGAGGCATGTTACTTGGCACAAGAGATACAAAATGAACCAACCAAACAAAAAGATTCCTGTGCTTTTTTAGTCTCTTTTATTCCATTCTATAGATATACCATGTATCAAGATTATTTTATACATGTTAACTTGGAGAAGGGAAAGTATTACAAGCTCAGGAATCTGAAAAGATTTCCTTTGGAAGGAGTCAGCTGAAGTGAGACCTGAAGGAAGTTAAGGATCTAAAAAGCATGAAGGAGGAGAGGCTGAATTTCAGGCAAACAAGAAAATAGGGCAACGAGAAGGAATACAAAGTTTGAGGAACAGTAAGTAGGTCAGTTTTGCTGAAAAGTAGGCTGCATGATGTATGATGAATCAAGAAAGGCAATCTGGAGACAGATTTTTGAAGGTGGTTAGGTAAATAAGCTAATATGTTTTCAATTTAAGCTAAAGAGAAATGTACTTTCGTATAGCGAAGAGTGCTGGGTTTATGGCCCGATGACCACAAATCTAGCTATGTTTCACACTGCCTGTGTGACCATAGGCAAGTCATTTATCCTCCTCATTGGGTCTCAGTTTTCTAATCTGTGAAATGAGGAGATTGGATTATATGACCTCTAAAGTCACTTCTAGTTCTAAATCTATGTTCTTATACAAATATTGAGTCAATAAATTTTCTTGGACAGAAGAGTGATATGGTTAAGCATCACATGTTAAATGGGAGAAAGTAAACACCAACAGTTAGCAAATCTTGCTTTTTGTGAGTTTCACTAATATTTAGGCAGATATTCACCAGTAAGATAGTTGGCACAGTGGAAAAAACTGCAATTGGAGTCAGAAAGACTCATCTTCCTGAATTTAAATCCAGTCTCAGATATTTACTAACTGCATGGCTGTGGGCAAGTCACTTGATCATGTTTGATTCTAAAACGAACTGAAGAGAGAAATGGCAAATCATTTCAGTATTTTTGCTAAGAAAACTCCAAATGGGGTCACAAAGAGTTGGTCATGATGAAAAAAATGACTGAACAACAACCAAGTTCATAGCAGCAAAAATTTCAAGATTTAAAATTAGAAGAGATGTCAGAGACGACTTACTCCAACCTTCATTTTATAGAAAAGATTACCAAAGCCCAGAGTTAAGTTATTAAACTTAACAGGGTCTAGACATTTCCCGGGTCACTCGGGCAGTAAGAAGCAACACACTATTTGGCCTGGCAAAGAAAGGATGCTAAATTTGGGGCGAGATTGTTTCAAGAAAGGCTGGGTCCTTTCATTTTTTCACTGGTAAGGAGAAAGTGACAACCTACTAAACCTCTGGAAACTGCCTCATACGTTAGCATTATTTACTTTTGCTTTTCTTATTTTTTTAAAAACCCTTTACTTTCTGTCAGTATCAATTTTATGACATAAGAACAGGAAAATCTAGGAAATCAGGGTCAAGTGACTTTCCCAGGGTCACATAGTTAGGAAATGTCTGTGGCCAGCTTTGAAGTCAGGTTCTTCCTCCTCCAGGTTTGGCAATCTATGCAGTGGGCTACCTACCTGCCCCCTCGCATTGTTTTATTATTTTCTTTGTTTTTTATTCAACCCTGGAATCAGTGTATTGGGCTCTTGGGGTACAGAGGAGAGGAAGGTTGTGCAATGAAAAATTGTAGAGGAAAAGAGCTAATTAAAAGCTTAACTTCAGTCACCTTGTCTTTCAAGCACAGAACTTGTATGTGTGCGCGTTAACTTGTGTGTATATGGATATGCATGAGTAAGTGTGTGTATGAGTGTACGTTTGTGAGAAGCGTATCAGAATGGTAATGAGGGGAGCTTTGTGAGCTGAAAAGTGAATTCCTCCAGAACGCTGGATTCTGACTCTCCAATCATGATTATTGATTTCTCCACTAGATGGCACTCTAGTGCAAGCAAAATGCAGAAATCGCCACTGTCCCCTTCAGCACCAGATTTCTAATTGTTTGCAAGGTGTTGCTTTGCTGTTATTTTAGAGTTCAGAGAGAGGAAGAGTGCATCAGTCGTGAAGAGATGCTCTCCCCCAAAATCAAAAAATTAAAAGTAAAAAACCAAAACCCGACAAAAACAAAACAAATAGGGTTATTTTTTAAACCCTAATGTTTTTTATATATATATCCTTCTATATTAATTTTATTTGTTAAAGGGCTAGGCAATGGGGGTTAAGTGACTTGCCCAAGGTCATACAACTAGGAAGTGTCTGAGGTCAGATTGTTCAAATCTAGGACCTCCCGTCTCTAGGTCTGACTCTCAATCCAGTGAGCTATATCCAGCTGCCTCCTAAATAGGGTTATTTTTGACCTTTTTTGGACACATTTTGACATATCCAAGGAAAATCATAGAATTCCAATGCTGAACCTCAAAAGTACAGGTAGGCTGTGCCCCATAGTCAGACATGACTGTATCTTGAGAGAAAATGTCTGAAAAAGAAAACAGAGAGGTCAGCTACTCTTTCTTTTTTTCAAGAAAAAAATCCTATTCCTAAAATCTTCTTTCATTAATTCATTTGGTGGTGAAGTTTTGCCACATGAAATTTTTCTTGGTGATTTGAGTTTCTAATTTGATTTTTTTCTGACTGTAATTTAAAAAATAATATATTTAATATATGTATATATTTTAAGTCATATGTAATATTATAAATAACATATATTTTGATATATTTAATAATAAAAATAACTTAATATATTTTGCTTTTATATCACTTACACTGCCCACTCTAAATCCTTCTTCCCAGAGGGCCATCCTTTATAATAGATAATAAAAAAGGGGAAAAATGTTGTCAAAAAACAAGAACAAAAAGAAACCAATGATCATATTTTAAAAGTTTGATATTATATGCCCTTCTGATAAAATTCTTATATATATGAATATATATGTAAATTTTACCAATTATATATATAATATTAAATTTCCATACAAGGTTTCTTAAGTTAGATGATTGTACTTATCTCCCTTCCCTGCTTCCCTTCCCTGTCCTGGTATTGACAAGAGATTCAATCTGGGTTATAAGCAAAACATGAAAAAAATCTTGCTGTTATGTGAACCCATTTAATTTCAGGCTAAGTGACAGCTACTCCAGGGTGATGAAGATGAGTGTAGCAAGTGCTTCAGCTGAGGGCAGAGGAAAAAAAATCACCCTATTTTCATGTGTAGGGATTAATCCTGAAATCTGAAGAGATGATATCCATGTCCTGGCTTCTAGTCCTCAGTGCTTCAGTGGACACAGGACCTCAACAAAGTAGACTTTCTTTCCAAAGGTGCTCCTCAACTCATAGATGTCCATTCTACTGTGAGATTCTTGCCACCCCTTCCACAAATCATCTACCCAGGGTCCCTTCAATATGTGTTTATGGAGTATTAAGAATTTTTATGCATCACTTAGTCTTTGCTTTCACTGTGTGAAGGGCCTATTTTCTTTTCCAAGTATAATCGTCTCTTTGATAATTTAAGTCACCTGCTGTACATAATTCACAATTATTAATAAACTTCAGCTTAGCTATTTCCAATCAATAAATACATTTATATGGTACTTAGCATGTTCTAGGCACCACATTCAGAAATACAGATACAAAAATGTTGATTCTTTAGAGATTTTGGTATAATTTAATGCCATATAACATCCTAAGAAGAATATTGAGATTAAAAAGATAAGTTTCTATGTCAGAGAGGTGCTCAAGGACTTTTGAAAGTGTTGTATAAATTTACAAATGCAATGACGGTCTCATTAACATATTTTTCTTCCTCCTTTTCAAGCCTAGGCCCAGATTTTTCCTATCTTCATTCCTGTCCAAGAAATATGTCTCCATGGACCAGCTCAGTGGGCTGTCTTTACAAGTTTGGATCAGAGGCATTCTTTTTCCACATGCTATTTCCTATGTGACAGTTAAGCCTATCTCATTTGAGTAACTGTGAATTTGTTTAAGGAGGCTCTTCAGTGTTCCAGGTTTTGATGCAATCAGCAAAAAGCCATCTGCAAGCAGAAGTATCTGGAGAACCTTACCATCTATAGAGGATTTTTCTTTCATTTGGACTCTATGCTTGGCATCCTTTATGAATGACTGCCAAATGTATTTGGGAAGCATCTATCTCCCTGCTTTATACTTTGAATACTGAGAGTCATCGATGTTATTTTTGTCATATCTTTCAAGGAAACATGCATAATCTCAGAAGACATATAGAAGAAACTATATTGAATGAAAGCCTTTAAAATTATCTTCTGTTTGCTCTACCACGTCAAAAGATTTTTTTAGCTAAACAATAAGCACAATGAAATCTTATGCTCTGCAGATTTCGGTCAACTGTGTAACTTCAAAGATGGTCTGCTATAAAATATTACTTGCAAAAGACAAACTGTTCTCCTTTCATATTTTCATCATGGATATTCGGTATATTTCTAGCTATTTCTAACCCTAGAAAATGTACAGGTGAGAAAGTAGGAGCTTGAGTTTGCAATTATTGAATTGCTTCAGATTGACTTTATTTTAGTAGTAATAAATGGTATGTGTATGTTTGTGTGTTTTTAACCAATTTTGATAGGACAATGTTGGTGCCTGAGGTATTCTTTGATATGACCCAGTGCCACAACATTTTACAACACATTTAATATATATTTACACAATATTCTTTGTCTATGAATGCATGACATAAAATATATATGTGCATATACATGATACAATATATATTATATAATATGTGTGTTTTATGTATATATATCAAACATGTACACACATATAAATATATGAATATATAGTCTCTATTCAACTGTATCATTTCTGACTTCTTTAAATTGAGAATTATTATTTAAAAAGCATTTACATAGGCATATCTCTTAATATAAATAGCATTTTTCTTTAAGTCAGAGAACTGCAATGCTCATCAAACTAGCTTACACTGGGTTATACAGACCAGAACAGTCAGCTATTCTTTCACCATAATAGTGTGTTGTCCAATCAGAATGGAAATCAAACTGATTCTTTAAACCAAAAGAGACTCTTTTAAATCAGCTATCTCGAGAGGATACCAAAGCAGCTATAAAGCCCCCTCTGCTTTTCTTTCTTATGACAGAAATGGTGACAGAGAGCAGTGGGCCCTTAAGAGAAGCTTTATTTTTCTCCAATTCTAGGTAGTGATGATGGGCAATAACTGTCAGTCAAGCTATTGACCAATGATACCAATTATCTCAATTATCAGGAGTCACTCATCTGAAGCCTTCTCTCATTTGACTGCTTCTAAACGGCACAAATAGGACATAAAAGCTTTCACTTTCCCTGTGGTGTCTTCAATTCTTTGTTAAGTTCTTCTGTCACGATCATATACCTATTTTCTCTCTACTTCAGTGGCTTAAAAAAGACTCTCCTTTCTCTTAATGACCTTTAACTTAAAAATGAAATATTCCCAAATTTTATCTATCAAATGAATAGTAATTTTAAAAATCCTATTCCAATCTCCAAATGCTTAAAAGAACTTTTATTTCTTTTTAATTTTAATTTTTTAGTTTTAACAGTTATATGCATCTGTATGATGTAGCAGAGCGAGTGCTGAACTTGAAAGCAAAAAGATTTGAATGAAAATCCTGCCCCAGACCAGTTTTGTGACCTTGGGCAAATCTTGTTTCATTTTGTTTCCTCATCTATAAAATTAGGATAATAAATAATACCAATTTCTGTAAGGTGGTTGTAAGGATAAAATGTGATGGTATATGTAAAGAACTTTACTAGCTGTGATATTTGAATATAATGGCTTTCTTTAAGTCTGAATGAAAATCCGACATATTATTGGAAGTTTTCCCTAATCCCTCTCTCTTTTAGAACCTTCTAGTGTTAATCATTTCTTATTTTCCCAATTTATATCTTGTCTTGTACATATTTGTTTGCACGTTATCTTGCTCAATAGATTGCAAATTCCTTGTGGAGTGTTATAGGCAAAGATAAGTTAGGACATGAGCTTTGCTGGAAGAGATGGACATTCTAGATTGGAGTGCAGAAAGAGTTGTTGTGAAGGAGATTGAACTGCCAAGACCGGAAGAAGGAGCTGACCTTTTGCAGTTGGGATCTCACTACGGTCTATTACCTGAAACCCTTCGGAGATCTTGGGGTGTTAACATCAAGCAAGTGTCTAAGTTGAGGACAGGTGAAATCACTGCTTTTGGGTGGACCTAGTGCAGAGAGCCTAATTCCCTAGTACTGTGGATTTAATAGCTGACCAAGGATTTGTTCACGTACCTATACCATCCAGGATTCAACTTGGATCAGTATCTTCCGTGGTGTGAGAATACCCTTGTTTCCAGAAGCCCTTTAGCAGCCGCCTCTGTGTCCAGCCAGTCAGTCTCTGTCTTTGCCATAGCTAGAGAGAAGTTAGCCAAAACCCATTCTGAACTGACAGCTGGCTTGGCTCTCTTTCTTAGATTAGTCAAAACCTCTCCCACAATCCTTCCCTTTCTTTATCATCATTAAACTGTGTTTTATAACTTCCCTTTGTTCCTTTTTTACAACCCAGAGGGCCCACTATAATTTAATAGGAATCCTTGGCAGAGTTGGTCTGGAGGACACTTGGTCTCAACTGTCATCACTCATTCCCCAAGTCCTGTGTTTGTGGGGGTGGTTGAGATTTCCCAGTGTGTTCTTGTGGGTCAGGCAGTTAAACCACTTTAACCCTTCATTCCTCCTTCATTCCCTTCTCCTTCTACTAACCCCACTCTTTATTATTTATCTATTTCAGAAGGGACGGTCTTTTGCTCGTTTTTGTATCCCTAGTGCTTAGCACAGTACCTGGCACATAGTAGGTGCTTAATAAATGCCGATTGATTGAAATGAATTGAAGAACCATGATTACATGTACCACTAAAGGCTTCACTATGGCTCGCCTATTGCTGGAAATAAGTCTCAAATCAATAACTAGTTATTTTCTATTCATTTATTTACTTATGTATGGTAGTTGTATTAGTATTACTCAATGTTCACCCAGATCTGAGGTTTTTAAATTAAAAAAAATTTTTTTTATTAACCCTTACCTTTTATCTTAGACTATTAAGAATTGATTCCAAGGAGAAGAATGGCAAAGGTTAGGCAATTGAGGTTAACTGACTTGCCTCAGGTCACATAGCTAGCAAGTATCAGTGGTCAGATTTGAATCCAGGTCCTCTCAACTCTAGGCCTGACTCTCTAACCATAGAGCCACATAGCTATCTCTTAGTCCAGAGTTTTTAATGCTCTTCTTGAAAAAAAAAGTCATAATATGTATCTATGAAGCTTTCATGCAGTCTATAAATCTTTGGGTCTTTGTTTTTTTAATCATGAACCTTTTCCCCAAATTTTTTTATCCCTTCCTCTATCCTCACATTTGTCTCTAAGGCACCAAGAATTAAAGTACACATTGGTTTATAGTAGAGGACCTTATCTAGCTCTTCATAGAATTTTTCTCCTCCCATCATTCTCTCTGACAAATGCTTGCCAATATATTCTTTCTGATCTTCTTGCAAATGTTAATCCTGAGTAATTCTAGATAAAATGATCTAAAATATGCTTCTGTCTGTCTTGTGTCTGTCTGTCTTTGTCTGAGTCTTTGTCTCTCTCTCTCTCTCTTGCCTTTTGACACATGAGAAAATCAAGGGTATCATCTCTTTTAATTTATGAACCAGGAGCCAAGATGGTGGCTTAGTAGCAGCAAAAGCCAACACCTTTCTGATTATCTTTCCAAACCAATCTTTAGAAGGCTCCTCAAAACAACAATAGTCAAAGCAGGACCAGTGAGGGGGCTCTCCCGCTCCATTCAACTTGAAAGGTAGGCAGAGAGAGTTGATTTTCATGGGATAAGGAGGAACAGGAAGCAAAAATGCAAACAGAGGAATACTGGCCAACTCCCCCCAACCCTATTGTACCAGTTTCAAAGCCTAGGCATAGGCCAACTTTGAAACCCTGGACACAGGCTGCACCAGCAAGGGAGCACTTCAGACCCACCACTTGAGGTCCAAGGCCCTGATTCCAGTCCAAAGAGAGTTCCAGAAATCCATAGCACTGGGTCCTTTCAAGCCTCCACAACAGCAGTAAAGATAGCCCCAGGGCAAAATTCAACAGAGGAGAAAGAATTGGGAAGCAGATTTCAGAGTTCCCAGTCCACAGGCAAAAAAAGGCTAGGAAGAAAACCAACAGGAGATGAGATCCAAGCAACCAAATGCAAAATTTCAAAAAACAAACACACAAATGGGAATTGGTTACAAAATCTGGAATAACTCAAAAAGGAATTAAAAAATCAAATAAGACAGGTTAAAAAATGGGAAAAAGAAATGAAAGTAATTCAAAAGGAAAATGATGGCTTAAAAAGCAAAATTGGTCACTTGGAAAAAGAGGCACAAAAATCCAATGAAAAAAAGTTTTAAAAAACAAACTTGACCTCCTGGAAAAAGGCAAAAAAATTCAATGAAGAAAAAATGGGCAAATGGAAAAAGAGGCTCAAAAGGCCTTGAAAAAAATTCAGTCTTTAAAAAAAATTAGAATTGGGCAAATGGAAGCTAATGATTTCACAAGATATCAAGAAACAATAATACAAAATCAAAAGAATGAAAAAATAGAAGAAAATAAAAAAATATCTCATTGAAAAAACAACTGATCTAGAAAATGCATGTAGTAGAGACAATTGAAAATTATTGGACTATCTGAAAATCATGAACCTCCCTTCCTACCCTCCCACCTCCGACAAAGATACATATATTTATAAAACCAGGATTTGCTTGTTTCTATTTATCAGTTCTGATAATATCAGTTCTGGAGGTATGCATACACAGGTTATTCTTTTTTTTTTTTATTTTAAACCCTTAACTTCTGTGTATTGACTTATAGGTGGAAGAGTGGTAAGGGTAGGCAATGGGGGTCAAGTGACTTGCCCAGGGTCACACAGCTGGGAAGTGTCTGAGGCCGCATTTGAACCTAGGACCTCCTGTCTCTAGGCCTGGGTCTCAATCCACTGAGCTACCCAGCTGCCCACACAGGTTATTCTTCAAACAATGTTGCTGTCTCTGGATAAAATGTTCCCTTGGCTTTGCTTGTTTTACTCTTCACAATTTCGTGTAAGGTTTTTCTTTTTTCTCTTTTTAGTATTCTTTAAAAAAATTAACAAATTTCCAAAAGTGATCTAAATTGTCTCCCTCCATTCTTCTCTCCTACCTCCTGGAGCTGGCAAACAATACAATCTGGGTGATACATATATTATCATGCAAAACACTTCCATATTATTCATTTTTATGTGAATAATATTATAAAATGAAAACTCCAAAACATATATTCAAATAAACAAGAGATAAATCATATTTTTTCATCTGCATTCCTACTCCAACAGTTCTTTCTCTGGGGCTGGACAGCATTCTTTTTCATAAATCCTCAGAATTGTACTGGATCATTGTACTGATGTTAGTAGCGAAGTTTATCACATTTGATCATTCCACAATATTGCACTTACTACGAACAATGTTCTTCTGGTTTTAGTTTCCAGTTCTTTTCTACTACAAAAAGAGCAGCTATAGAGATTTTTGTACAGACCCTTTTCCAACTAAAAAAAAAATCTCTGGAATACAGACCTAGTAGTGGTATTACTGGATCAAAGGATATGTATTGTTTTATAGTCTTTTGGACATAATTCCAAATTGTCCTATAGAATTGTTGGATCAGTTCACAACTCCACCAGCAATGCATGTGTCCCAATTTTGCCAAATTCCCTCCAACACTGATAATTTTTCTTTACCTTCAGATTGGTTAGTCTGATAGGTGTGATATGGTTTCTCAGAGTTGTTTTAATTTCCATTTCTCTAATCAAGAGGGATTTAGAACTTTTTATCATATGATTAATGATAGCTTTGATTTATTCATTTACAAACTGCCTGTTCTTATCTTTTGACCATTTATCAATTGGGGAATGACTTGAATTATTATAAATTTGACTTAATTCTTTATATATTTGAGAAATGAGACCTTTATCAGAGAAATTTGTAATAAAAAATTTCCCTGGTTTTTTGTTTTCCCTCTAATTTTGATTGTATTGACTTTGTTTGAACAAAACCTTTTTAATTTAATATGATCTAAATTATTCATTTTACGTCTTGTGATAGTCTCTTTCTTGTTTAGTCATAAATTCTTCCATTCTCCATAGATCTGACAGGTAAACTATTCTATATTCCCCTAATTTACTTATGATATCACTCTTTATGTTTAAGTCACAAACCCATTTTGACCTTATCTTGGTATATAGTGTAAGATATTGTTCTGTACTTAGTTTTGGTCATACTATGTTCTGATTTCCTCAACAGTATTTGTCAAATAGTGAATTCTTATCCCCAAAACTGGGATCACTGGGCTTATCAAACAATTAATTGCTGAGGTAATTTACCCCTAATCTATTCCATTGATCTATCTTTCTATTTCTTAGTCAATAACATATTGTTTTGATTATTACTTCTTTACAGTGCAGTTAATGATCTAGTATTGCTAGGCCACCATCCTTTACATTTTTTTTTCATTAGTTCCCTTGATATTCTTGACCTTTTGTTCTTCCAGATGAATTTTGTTATTATTTTTTCTAGTTTTATAAAGTCATTTTTCAGCAGTTTGATAATCATGGCACTGAATAAGTAAGTAATTTAGGTATGATTGTCATTTTTATTATATTACAATTGTTTAGATCTAATTTTATTTGTGTGAAAAGTGTTTTGTAATTGTGTCCACATAATTTTCTCCATTTTCTTGGCAAATAGGATCCCAAGTATTTCATATTGTCTAGAGTGATTTTAAATGGAGTTTCTTTTTCTAACTCTTACTGCTGAGCTTAGTTGGAAATGTTGATGACTGGTGTGGGTTTATTTTGTTTCCTGCAACTTTGCTAAAATTATTAATTATTTCAACTAGTTTTTAGTTGATTTTCTAGGATTCTAAAAATCTTCTATCGTATCAGCCTCAAAGAATTTCAATTTTCTTTTTGCCTATTTTAATTCTGTCAATTTCTTTTTTCTCTAATTGCTAAAGTTAGCATTTCTAGTACAATATTTAATAATATTTGTGATAATAGGCTCCAATTATCCAAAAGAATCCACTACTGATATTATTGGGAAGACTTCTAACTTACCCCCATTACAGATGATACTTGCTGATGTTTTTAAATAAATACTACTTATATTTTAAGGAAAGCTACTTTTATTTTATAGTCTTTTTCTGCATCTATTGAGATAATATAATATGATGTATAGACTTTTTTTAAAGCATGACTTTCAGGTAGTTCAATAATTCTTAAATTTTATCTTTCACAACTCTTTTTTTTCTTTTGATATTTGTGCCTCTTTTTCCAGTTGACTAATTTTGCTTTTTTAATCTTTTATTTTCTTTTTGCATTACTTTCATTTCTTTTCCCTATTTTTTCTGTTATTTGATTTTTGAATTCCTTTTTGAGTTCTTCTAGT
The DNA here is from genome assembly GCF_016433145.1 of Gracilinanus agilis. Taxonomy (NCBI): domain Eukaryota; kingdom Metazoa; phylum Chordata; class Mammalia; order Didelphimorphia; family Didelphidae; genus Gracilinanus; species Gracilinanus agilis. The sequence goes on from NC_058132.1 coordinate 294,615,511, forward strand.
GCCAATTCCCATTTTCCCTGAAGTTTTGCATGTGGTTGCTTGGATGTCATGATCCCCTATTGACTCTGTGCCTTGTTCTTTCTTTCCACAAAATTTTTCTATGTTTAGGTGTTTTTTTGTTTTTTTTTGTTTTTTGTTTGTTTTTTTTTGGCTGTTTGCTCATTTCTCAGCCTTTTTTTTTTTTTTTGCCTGTGGACTGGGAGTTCTGAAAACTGATAATTCTGTCTCCTCTGTTGATGACTTGTAGTACTCAGTACTCTGAGCTATTTTGCCCTGGGGTTAAGGATTTCGCAACAGCACAGGTTTGAAAGAGCCAAGCACTGCTGACTTCCAGACCTCACTGTTGGTACTGGGATCTGGGACTTCAAGGGTTGGGTATTGGGTGTGAAGTGCTCATTTGTTGGTGTAGGCAGAATCCCAGGATCTGGAAATTGACCGATGCTCAGAATCAGAATCTGGTGCAGTAGGTTGGGGTAGTTGGCCATCACTCCTCAAAATCAACTTTCTCTTACTACCTTTCAACTTGTGTTCAGCAGAAGAACTCCCCTCACTCCATCTTGCTGTTGGTTTTTGACTTCTGCCATTTTGAGGTGCTTTTTAAAGATTTATTTGGAAGGATTCTCAGAATGGTTTCAAATTTTGATGCTACTAAGCTGTCATCTTTGCCCCACCCCAAACAGGGCTTATTTAAATTTCCATGTGTAACAAATAAAAATGTTCTGGCTAGAATTATAAGCATTTATTAAGAGAGACAGAGACAGAGACAGAGACACAGAGACAGAGACAGAGACACAGAGAGACATAGAGAGAGAAAGAAAGATTTTTTAAGGTAAGATCAGGTCCCAGTTTCTCCCCAGCATGGTCACCTCCATGCTGCACTGCTCCTTGCCAAGCACCAGCAGAGTCAGTCTGTTCAAGAGTGGAAGTAAAAAAGACCCAGAGAGATACCTGCCTGGGTATAAGAATCTCTCACAGCCCTCTCACTTTCATACATCATGCAGGTGTGGTGACACTGTGCTGACTCTTCCCCCTCTGCTGGGATCACCCATGATGACACTGGGTTCTGTCACATTGTCATTCATCCTAATTGCTGATTCTCACACTGATGCAGCCAGGGGGTGCCAGGGCTTAGACTCTCTACTCAGGATCAACATCCCCTGAATAATTTCCTTCCCACAAATTTTTTTTAATTAACCAACTCATCATTTCTCATAACATAGTAGTTTTCCATCACAATAACATGCCACAACTTGTTTAGTCATTCTCTAATTGATGGACATCACTTCAATTTCCAGTTCTTTGCCACCAAAAAGAGATGCTATAAATAATTTATGACATATAGGTTCTTTTCCTTTTTTTCTGATCACTGTGGGAAATAACTTGAATAGTGGTTTTGCTGGGTCAAAAGGTATTCATTATTTTATAACTCTTTGGACATAATTCCAGTTTGTTCTCCAAAACACTTGGATAAGTTAATAATTCCACCAATAGTTATGTGTCCCCATTTTGCCCTTTTTTCATTTTAGTCAATTTGATAGGTGTGAGATGATATCTCAGAGTTATTTGATTTTCATTTCTCTAATAGTGGTCAAGCATTTTTTCATGTAGCTATATTCAGCTTTGATTTCTTCATCCCCAAACTGTCTATTCATATATTTTCCTCATTTGTTATTTGTGGAATAACTCAGATTCTAACAAATATGACAAAGTTCTCTGCCTATTTTAGATATGAGATTTCTATATAAGAAATTGTTTGTACATGTTTTCTCCAATTTTCTAGTTTTCTTTTAACCTTGGCTATATTATTTTTTAATTGCACAAAACCTTTTTAATTCAATGTATTCAAAATTAGCCATTTTACATCTTACAATGCATATCTCTTATTTATTCATAAATTCTTCTCTGACCCATAAATCTGAAAGATAATATGCTCCCTGTTCTTCTGATTTGCTTATGATATCTCCCTTAATACCAAAGTCATGTACCCATTTTTATCTTATCTTGGTAGATGGTGTGAGAAATTGGTCTGTATCTATTTTCTGCCAGACTACTTTCCAGTTTTCCCAATAATTTTTTTATCAAATAGTGAATTTTTATGCCAAAAACTTGGACCTTCACTTTTGCCAAATATTAAGTTATTACAATATTTTCTGATAGTTTGTTGTAAGTCTCTTTTGTTCCACTGATCTACTTTTCTAGTTCTTAGTCAATATTTCATGTAAGTAATTGTAATTTGATAATTACTGCTTTATGATACAATTTTAAATATGGTTCTGCTAGATTGCTTTCATTTATATTCTTTCCCAATAATTCCTTTGGTCTTCCTGAAAAAAAATTCCTTTAGTTCTTTTTTTTTTAAACCCTTACCTTCCATCTTGGAGTCAACACTATGTACTGACTCCAAGGCAGAAGAGTGGTAAGGGTAGGCAAGGGGGGGTCAAGTGACTTGCCCAGGGTCACACAGCTGGGAAGTGTCTGAGGTCAGATTTGAACCTAGGATGTCCCATCTCTAGGCCTGGCTCTCAATCCACTGAGTTACCCAGCTGCCCCCTCCTTTTGTTCTTCTAAATGAATTTTGTTATTTTTTCTAGTTCCAATAAAATACTTTGTTGATAATTTAATTGGATGGCACTGAATAAGTTGATTAATTCAGGTAATAATTAGAGAAATGCAAATTAGAATAATTCTGAAGTTTTATCTTATACTATACATTTACCTTATACGATATACAAGATAACAAGAGAAAACTGACACACATAGAAAAGCTGTATAAAAACAGGTAAACTTATGCATTATTTGTAGAACTGTGAATTAGTCCAGTTATTCTGGAAAACATTTTAGAACTATGCATAATTATTGAGCTGTGCATATCTCTATGTTGCTACTAGATCTGTCCTTCCTGTGGTGAAAATTTATTACCCCACCCACCCACCACACACACAGTTTCCAAGCCAAGAAGAAAAATGTTATTGAAAGAGGGATCCTTTCTCACAATAAAGCTGGACTCTGTTTAGCAACTGAAGACCCTGAGCTTTGCAAAGAGATGACTTATATAGTACAACTGAGCTAGAGACAAAAATAGATCAGAACTTTTATATACAGGCAGGAGGAGTCAGAAGTGATATTAGAAATATTACAGAGACTCAGGCCCATTAACCATGACACAGGTCCTTGACCCAATGTGAATAAGATCAGAAGTTAAATCATGGGGGATGGGAGATAATATCAGAACAGAATAGATATAAAATATTACAGAATCAAGTGGTTTGGTGATTTCACATTCACATTCCAGAAAGAATAAAGAATCAGAAAAATAACACATAAATACAAAAATATTTGTAATAGCCCTTTTCACAGTAACCAAAAGCTGGAAACTCAGGAGTATCTACCTATTGAGGAATTGTTAAATAAAATTTTAAATTATTTTCTTAGGGGGTGGGGATTGAAGGGACAAATAAATGCATGTAAAAAATGGATAAATGAATAAATAGGTAAACAAGTAGAATGAAAAATAGGATCATATTCAGCATAGTGGGAGAATGTTAATATTATGAATAAAGGTAGAATATAGTTATATAGTACTTTAGGGTCTAGTGTTTTTGGAAGGTCAGTCTTATTGTGATGAAGAAGACAGGTTAGAAGGTCTTGAAATAGGGAAGCCATTGACAAAGATGCTAAAATTACCATAAAGGCATAGAAATAGAAAGAAGGGACTGATAGGACAAACATTTCAATGAATAAATTAGTAAGTCAATGGCTGGATATGAGGAGAAGATTGGAGAATCAAATGTAACAGATGTTTAGTCTATGTGATTTAAAAGACAGTATTGTTAGTGACAGAGAGAGGGAAACAGGTAAAGGTAGTCATTATGTATGAAAAATGTCGAGTTCAGTTTTGAGCAAATTTAATAAATAGGTATTATAAATCATTTGAGATATGGAATTGAAAATCAGTTCAGATGAGAGGAACATTGACATAAATTTGAAAGTCATTAGCATCAAATTAATAACTTGTAAAAGAAAGGACCAAATTATGTATAATTTAGTATTTATAAGTGTCAGCAATATCCTGACCCATATCTTGACATTACAGATTTCAAACTTTTCAGACGCTCTTGACCTCTGGTTTCATTAGGACAGGAAATCCCTTGTATGAGCTCCTAACCTAATATTGACAAAGATCTCCACTAGCTTATGAAGTTTAGTCCTGCCACACAACTGCCTATTTCTATATACCAGATTTAAACCAATTATTTAGAGGCAAAAGAGCAATACTAAACCGTTTAGAATAACTATACATTGGTAACCATTTACTGGTCTAGGAATCATAAATCACGTAGGTCACAGACTGATTAGGATACAGGTTTATAAAGGTTAAATAGCATGATTGAGATAGTAAATGGCAGAGCTATGCCTCAAACCCAGACCCTCTGGATCCAGATCTACTTCACACTTCACCTTCTACTGTAATCATCCTTGGTGAAAGTACAGTGATAGATAGACAGACAGATAGCAACACTCTTTTTTACTAAACCCTCAAGTTCTCCTAGATGATAGGATTAGCAAATGTGTTCTGGACTGAACAGTGCACCACCTAGTACCCATTAGATCCCATAGATAGGATTAGCAGATATAATAAAATCTAAAGTACCCTTTTGTCTTTTTATATCTAGGCTGCTTCCCATGTACTCTAGCTTCTGGCTACAATCTCTTTCCCTAACCTCTATGTAAGCCAATCAGTTATCTTTACCTTCATGTTCTCCCTAAAGTATATATGACTCCAAGTTCTACAATTCAGTTGAAATTCCCATTCTTGGCATTTTTCCTGGAGACAGAATTCTCAGAGTTTTGGAACTAAGTGACTCTGTGTTGTATGTGTATTGGCTCTCTGTGGTGGCTGATCATACAAGAGCATTGTCTCCCTTGTCCTGATTAAAGATATTTTTTCAGGTTATAGATTAGATAACTTCTTAACTCCAAGCCAGCAGTATTCGGAAGCCAGGTCATCCTGCCTTATGAGAGACAATTAAAATTTTTTTTTCTTTTAAACATTTTTTTCCCTTTCAAATTTTTATAATTCATGGGAAAACAATTTGACCTCTGACATTTAATGATTTAGATTCTCTCTCTCCCTCCCGCCTCCTACCCACCATTGTGGGTAGGTAAATTGTCTGATAAAGGTTATACCAGTGTTTTCATGCAATACATATTCCATATTGCTCAAGCTGTGACAGAAGACAAATACTTATACAATAAAAAACTCATGAAAGGAATAAAGTGGAAGATAGCATCCTTTCATCTACAATCAGACTCCAACAGTTCTTTCTTTGACTCTGGATAGCATATTTCATCACGAGTCTGTTGTGGATATTTTAGAAACTTGTTTTGCTGATAATAGTTTAGTACTTCAGAGTTGATTACCATACAATATTTCTGTTACTGTATATAATAATGGCATTGCTGGGCCAAAGGGTATGCACAGTTTTGTGGCACTTAGATCTTGGTTCCATATTGTTCTCTAGAATGGTTGCATCAGTTCACATATATAGTACAGTAGTTTTCTATACAATATACATATATACACTAGTTTCAGCTGTATAGTAGTTTTCCAATTTTCCCCTCCAACAGTTATCATTTTCCTTTTTTGTCATGCGGTCATACTAGGTGTGGCATAGTTGTTTTAATGTACATTTTTCTAATCAATAGTGATTCAAAGCATTTTTTCATATGACTTTAGATAGTTTTAATTTCTTCCTCTGAGAATTCCTTGTTCATATCCTTTGACAATTTATCAGTTCAGGAATGCTTTGTATTCTTGTAAATTTGACTCAATTCTCTATATAATTGAGAGATTAAAGCTTTTTTTAGAGACAGTTGCTAGAAACATTTTCCCCAATTTATTTTGTTTTTCCTCTAATCTTGGTTGCATTGGTTTTGCATATTCAGAAACTTAAAAAAATTTAATGTAATAAAAATTATCCATTTCATTTTTCATAACATTCTACATGTCTGTTTTTGGAGTTTGAGTTGGGTTTTGAAATTGTCACTGCTTCTCAGGGACAACTCTGGGCAAACTTGTAAAATGATCATTTTTCATATTTGTATAGCAATTTAAAGTTCAAAAAACATTTTTCTCATTAATTTACTATGTTGGGAGTGTTAAGTACTACTGATCTTTTTTTTTACAAATGAGAAAAACTAAGGCTCAGAGAGATTGACTGACTTGTCTAAGATCATAGAGCTAGTAAATGGCAGATCCAGAATTGACCCACAAGTCTTCTGCCTCCAAGTAAAAAGCATTACTGCTACAAATACTACTTTAAAAAGGCACAATTTATCTTTAAAGCCCTCTTACCACTTCGAATGATTCATCACCTGCTACTAATGGCACTGTTTTTTAGCTCTGGGTTCCATGCAAGCAACTACCCTTTCCTTTGCCTTGCTTTATCCAGTACAATAGCTTCTATCTTTTGCCAAGGTGATAAATCTTGGCACATCAGAAAAGCTATATGTGAATAGTCCTGCAAGTGGCTTGATCAGGGACTCATCCATCAATCAGTGACCACTGATTTTGGGAGTCAGAAAAGGACAACCTGAAAACAATATTCATTTCTGTAGTTCTCTTTGAGCTATAGCAATCAGTGATAGGAATTCATCTAACACTGGTCATCTGTAGGATTCTCTTATTGTCTTAGAAGCCACATATCTTCAGCATCTGGAATTTCTTCCTCAGGTGTCATATTGGTTGAGTTTGTGTGCTTTCCACTGGTTAACAATCTAAGGCACCTACCCATTGTAAATTCATCTTTTTCTTGTGTTCCTGGGAGAGTGTGTCCATCCTTAGTTTAGGGAGTCCCACTAGTCTTTGTTTAGTTGACAAGAAGAAAGGAAAGAATGTGTATAAACTGGTTAGTTTTCTTAAGGGGGATCAGCCACAAATTGAGAATGGTCCCCACCTTGGTTAATTAGGCTTGTCTGCTAGTTATGGACCTGTCTCTACCACTACTAAAAATGACTGAGGGAGAAAATGAGATCTTCTGCGTATTCCATATCTAAGAGTGAACTTGACGTCCACTCTTCTGGCTGGTTTAGTTCAGTTAAAATATTGGGCTAATTATTCCAGAATCACAGATTTAATGATGTCCAGCACTGGTAGAATATCTGTTTCTATAAAATGTAAATGAATTGTTTGTGTTTAATATAAATTTGCTTTATAAAATTATAAAATAAAGTATTTATTCTAAGAACAAAAACAAAAACAAAAGTCTGAATTAGATTCTACTTTTCCCTCTGACATTTCCTTAGTTTTTTTAGCCTCATTCTTTTATCTATAAAATTGAGATAATAATATTCATATTACTTACCTCATCATATTCTTGCCAGGCTTATATGAAATATTGTATATAAAATGCCATATAAATGTCTATTATTATTATTATTATTATTATTATTATCTGCCACCTTCTTTGAAGAAACAAACCTGCCCATTCCTTTGGAGACTCAGTCTCTGATATAAGATGGGAACTAATCTAATTAAATGAACTAAACCATGATAAGGGATTAAGGGAATAAGGGATTACCAGTTCTAGTTAAGATGTTTTTATTTTAGAGACAGTGCCTTAATGAAAGGGAGTGATTCTAATAAAGAACTTTCCAGAGACAGTGTCTTAATGAAAGAGAGTGACTCTAATGGGGGACCTTTTAGACACAGGTAGTGGAATGGTAAAGAAAGACTTCAGTAGAGTAGAGACCTTTCAATATATATATATATATATACATATATATATATATATATAATATTCTGACCACTGTTTTTTGTTTTCTCTTTACTACAATTCTATATGATCCCTATCATACCCAGCAATAAATGTATAACATGCTAGACTTATAGTGACAGGATAGCGCATTTTTATACTTACTATCTCCCACATCTTTTCAGAAAAGATTCAAGTGGCTTCAGCCTTCTAATGTGACCCTTTTCCCCATTCTTCAGTATGCTCTCTTCCTTTTCTCCTCCCAGTCAGTGACTTGATGCCTGTTGAGATTCCTTGTTATGGGAGGGAGGGAGGTGAGTGGGCAGAAGCCAGAAGGAAAGTGGAGCAGTCAAAACCTTGAAGCAGCAGGTGCAGACCACAGGTTTCTTGGCAGCTTTGGCCCTGCCTGCTAAGAAGTCGGTAGCCTGCAGCAGTCACAGTGCTTCCATCACAGCAGGGCAGTGTGAGCTGTTTCCAAGGAACCCTTCTCCTTGGTCCAGTTCACTGGTTTTTCCTTTAAACTTTTGCAAGAACAGAGGAGTTTGACTGCACTGAGGAACAGGGGAAAAAAGAAGTTTCTATCTGATCCCAAATGGTCCCCTGCCCAAATTGACAGGCTTTGGTTCTTCCCAAGATTTTGCCAAGTTGATCAAAAGGAAAAGACATAGGTATTAAAACTAAACACATGACCATGGATAGTGTAAATATGTATGCATGCAGCATGCTATCAATGTATGTAAGAAATTATCATCACAACATAAGACATCTTTGTGCATGTAAACACCGGGGTATGAATATGTATCTGTATGTATATAAACATGCATTTATATTCAACATACATTTACACAGATATGTGGGTCATTGTATTTACTTCATCCTTAAATAAGTCAAGTCAACAAACATTTATCAAGATCCTGCCATGTGTCCAACATTGTGGAATGTTAAAAACATAGTCCTTGTCCTCAAGGAATTTTCAGTTTAATGGAGGAGATAATATGAGCAAACCACACACACACACACATGCATACGTACACACTTTGTATATATGCACAATAAATACTTGTTCAAATGATTGAATCTTCCATAATTCTCAGTTTCCTCATCTGTAAATTAGAGGTTAACTCCATTTGGTCTCTTGCATTGCCTGCTTTACAGAGAACCCATCTGGGATCTCACAACCATATTCAACTTCATAGTGACCTTTGCAGCTGCATCAGTAGATAGAATCATAGAGCTGTTGTCTTCCCAAGGACATAATATGATATTGATGGTGATGATAGACAGGTTCATTCTGAACCCATATATTCCCAATTCTGTGTCTGACCATTCATCTACTAGGCCATATTCTTTCTGTGACTCCTTATCTTTAGCAAATCAAGATTGAATTACTTTGCCTGGTATTAAACTCCCTCTACAACTGAATGCTACTTTACCTTCCAGTCTCATCTAATATAGTTCTCTTCCAATCACTCTACCATCCATACAAAATAGACTCTCAATAGCTTTGGAGGTATCATGGCATAACTTTCTTTTCATTTGTAAATTTTTCCCAGAAGAAAGCATAATCTCAGTTGCTGGTGGACTAATTCTTCCCTCTGAAAAGTGAAATTTCCTTCAGTTTGGATAGTGGGTAGTTAAAATTGGATATGGAGATTGAGTACCTGTTCTCTTGTCAACACAATGTGGACTATCCATTGGTTGAGGGATTCTAAGATCTTTTGATTAAAAATTTATAGACATTTATTTAATACATCTTATAGGTAGGAAATTATAGCAAGCATTGGGCATGCAAAAAGAAAAAAAAATGCTGCCCCTGCCTTGAAAAGTTTTTTGACCCACTCTTTTGATAACCGTCCTTACTATGTTTTTAATTTTGTGTAATCACAGATTTAAAGCTCAAAGTTTCCTTGGTGGTATGTACCACTATCCTTTTTTTGACAGTTGAAGAAACTGAGAACCAGACAAGTTAAGAAATTTTTCCAAGTCACGTAGGAAGAAAGTAAAGCAACAAAGATTTCAGTCAAGATCCTCAGATTATAAATCCAGCTTTTTCCCACTGTACCAGACTGCCTTGTGTTCTAAGAAGCATCTTCTATTTCTCCATATACCTTATTCAAATAGTCTGGTTTTTGAGGAATTCATTGCCATAGTGCTTTAAGAAAAGGAGGTATTTTTCATTTGACATGTCACAAACTCTACTCTTTATTGCAAACATATTCTATCAATCCTACTGGCCCATTTCCCTCCTTAAAATCTAGACCAGATTGTGATAGCATGTGTTTCCAAATAAGCATCTATCAATCCTACATTCTGACAGACAAATTCTCAATATTTGGCTTCCTGGGTCACAATTTTGTTATTTCCAGCCATATTTTCTATTCCCAGATGCACTTGAAACTTCCTCACAACACTATCCTTCTTGTCATATGCTGAAAATGTGTCATATCCTTCAAATAACTTTTCCCTTTCACGTTTCTTTTGGGGAACATACACATTGGCAGATCTGATCTTTCCTCTCCTCAGTTCATAGCCTTGATCACATCTTCCAAGCCAGATGTCATATTTCTTTCAAACATCCATATTATGCATGTCAAACAACTCCTCCTCCCCTTTGTGCAGCTCTCTTCCCTGCCTTGATGAGTGTGAAGAGCCCCCCTTCCAGTCCCTTTATATTCACCCTGGTTTCTCAGTCTAAAATCACAGGCAGTTTCTCTTACTTCCGAGCTCCCTAAGCTGCTTCTTTAGTCTGTACTCATGTTGTTAAATGGGCTCTTTCCACATTCCTTTGATTTGACTTAGTCTTTTAAAGCTTCTGTTGAACTCAATCTTCTCTTTCTCATTTTGACTCCCCCCGCCCCTCACTTCATCCTCTCCCCTCTCTTTCTCTTGCCCTTGTCTAAGGCTCTAACATTATATGTCTTTTCTATATTCCTCTTTGCTTCCATCTCTAGTGGATCTTTTATTCTTATTTTCTTTATTCTTTTCCTCTCCCCCATTAATTTGGATGTTCACACCACATTTCTTTTCTTTAGAAAGATTTGTTTTTTGGGAATCAAATGCTCTCTTAACTTGTCCACTGCAAGCCCTTTTCTCTTGTTTCTGATTTAACATTATGCATCATGTTCATCTGCTCTATTCCTTTATCTATTTTTCTTCTTTATTATTTCTCAGTTATCATCTAAAATAAATATTCTTAGTTACTTACCCCACCCAACTCCCTAGTTAGATGGAAAAGTAGAACTAGATTTGGAGTCAGGAAGATATGCATTCAGATTCTTAGCTATTACTTCCATAATGGTGGAAAAATCACAACCTCTGTCTGTTTCAGTTTTCTCATCTATCAATAAGAATATAGCACCTTTCTTCCAAGATTGCTGTGCATTTTCTTGATTACAGATTTTATGTCACGTTAGGCAATATTCTGTGCTACCATGCATCTCTTTCTTTGAGTCACCCAGAATTTTTAGTTATCTGAAACTGGTTGTCCCATGATTCACATACTTATATGCAATGATCTCCAGTTTTTTAATATCATACTTCATTAGTAAAAAATAATGAACATGAACCCTTCCATGTGTAGATTTACTTATTTATATTATAGACATGCACTCCTATACTAATATGCTATAAAATTCATGTAAATAAAACAATTTTAAAATGAGATTAAAATCTTATAATCAGCAGGAGGCCACTGGAGTTTATTGAATAGGGGATTGACATAGCCAGATGTACCCTTCAGGAGATCACTGGCAGATATATGGAGATTAGATGGAGAGAGCAAAGTGAAACTTTAAAGTTTCATTGGTGGGAAATCAATCAATAAGTCAATATAATAATCTAAAAAAAAGTGATGAGGGTCTGAACTAGAGTTATAGCTTTGTGAATAGAAAGAAAGAGGCATATTTGAAAGATTATGTGGAGGTAGAAACAAGGTTTGGTAACTGCTTATGTGGGGTTAGTGAGAGCAAGGAATCCAAGTTGACTCTTAGATTGTGAACCTGGGTGACTGGAGGGGTGGAAGAGCCTACAATAGAAATAGCAACATTTAAAGAGGAGTGGGTTTGGGGAAAAACGATATAACTAGATTGAAAATCAGATCTCAACCTGTTGTGGGGAAAACAGTCTAAAGTTTGTAGCCTCAAGAATGGAAAGTTTAGGAGTCTATTTTTGTCCAGAGTATGAAAGTCTTTATTTGAAGAAGAGGGTTAGGGCAATGAATTAGCCTCAGGACTGGTGGAGTAGTCCAAGGGGGTGGATAAGGGTTTGCATATTTATTAAATAGTCCATCCCTGAGTGCTTTGGGGCACTCCTGGCAGAAAACCCAGAGAAGTTTTACTATCTCCTTGGAATGCCCTTATCTCTTTGAAACACAGGGAGGATATAGTGCAGTATAAGACCAGTATAATTAAGGTAAATACAGAAGAGAAGAGTACAAGTGATTAGTAATATGCAACTATACAATATTGACATAAATACAGAACAGGGCAAGACTATAATAATGGATCAATAATATACAACAGTTAAATGTTTAACAATACAAATTTTGTAATTTTTGCCTAGCTAGTGCAGTGCTAATAATACAAATTTTGCAATCTATGCTTAAAAAGTACTAACTGATGAATAATACAAGACTTCAGAATCTGAGTGTCCAATTTCTATCACTACCCACCTCCATGAAAACCATCGATATCTTCTCATCCTATGAAAATCATTCTATGCCAACTGATATACAAAGTGGGACAGAATGGGAGAGCATCTTACTTCCTATTCATTTCCTAAAAAACAAAGTCTGCCTTCTGAGGAGCTCCTACTGTATACATCAAGTAATATGGGGGTGGGGGAAAGGAGTCAGTAAAAGGGTATATCAGTGGTTCCTCAATTATTGCTGCTGTATTGTAGCCTGGTCTTAGGCCATATGATAGTTTTCTGAAGGGCTGACACTTGACTTAGAAATAAGAAGGTCAGCAGCTTATATAATTCCCATCCTTTGGTTCATGGTGTAAACCATGGCACCTCATAGGAGCCTAGATTCTACTTTAGAGACCATTGTTTTAATTTATTATTTAAATATTAATTATTATATGTCTTATCCTTTTACTAGACTACAATTCGTATTTGTATTTCTCCTCATATATGGCACAATGCTCTACTTATGGTTGATGCTTAATTTGGATATGAAAAATTATTGAAAGCAAGATACAAAGTAATGTGGGATTGTAGAAAAATAATGATTTCTTTTGGAAGAAAGGACCCAGGAAAGGCTTTGTGAAATAGATTATATTTTATCTAGTACTGGAAGGCTTTTGATAGCTGGATATAGAGAAGGAATTTTCAGACGTAAGGAACAGAGTGAACAATAAGAGGGAGACAGGAAAGAATAATCAGCAGTTCAATTTTTTTGGAACTCTGGGTATGCAAAGGGGAGTTTGAGGAGATAAGGAGGGAAAGGAAGGTAGGAGATCTCAAATAGTATTGAAAGCCAGGAGAAGTCAGAACTTAATTCAGTAGGCAACAAGAAGCTATTAAAGTTTTTCAAGTAAGGGAGACACATGACCATAGCAGATAAAATCTGTAGCATGAAGAAAGGAGAAGACTATAGGTTGGATCAGTTATTAAACTAATTAAATAATGAAGGTGAAATTTATGAAAATTTAACACAGAGTGATTAAAGTAGGAATAGAAAAGAAGATGTGAATTTGAGAGACATCACAATTATAGAATTAACAAAACACGGGTTGATTCAATGTGAGGAGCAAGAGGGAAGAGTTTAAGACCAACTTGGACCTTCACCTTTGGTATACTGGGAGGACATCAATAGAAATACTGAAACTGGGGTGTGGGACATTGGAGAGGCAAGATGAAGTATTTACCCATAGCTGCAGTAAACTTGAGCCAATGAGACCTCACGGTGAAGATTCCAAAAAGCAGTTAGGACAGAGGTCAAGTAGAGAGTTACAGATTTGGGTGTCATCTACACAGTCCTGAAACCATGAAAATTAATGAGATTATTAACATTAGAGAGGAGTTTGGAAAAATACTCAAATAAATTATCAAATTTCTGACTTAAACAAAAAATTGACATTCACTCCTCTCATGGCTTCAGAAAAACTATAATTCTGTCCCCTTCTTTCCGTTAGAGGTAGTGAAAAAAGCAGAGTTTAGAGTAAGATTAAGTTTAATTATCAAGTCTAGTGATTTATTATAAGATCTTTCTTTGACATGTCATTTAATCACTCTAGGCAAGTTATTCATATGTAAAATGTGGACAATAACATAGTAATTACCTCTCAGATTTGTTGTAATGATTGAATGAGTAATATACGTAATATTGAAATAGGACTTTAAGGTTTGTAAAGCACTATTAAGTGGTTTACTAAAATTATGTACATTATCAGAACATTCTGTTTTTGGATAAATGTTTTTATTACTCACATTTTATAGATGAGGAAATTGATACTGAGAGAGGTTAAATGACTTGCCCAGGGCCACACAGCCATTAAGTATCAGTGGCAGGATTTGAGCTCAGGTCCTTCTGACTTCAATTCTAGTATGTTATCTACTATGTTAACTAGATTGACTTTGCATACCATAGAGGTCTATAAAATGACTAAGAATGGATACTCTTCTCCACTTAGCCTCCTGAAATCATTTCAAAGACAAAATATACCAACTACTCTATATGTTTCCTCCTTTTATTCTTTTATGCCTTTCTGCCTTCTTGTCATTTGTTCTCAACTCTTCACCATCCTTTTCTTGCCCTTCTCCTTTTGAGTTGTTATGTGCTACTGAGAACTTGGCCGAGAGAAGGGGATGTGTGTGTCTGAGTGTGTATGTACCTGTGTTGTGGGAATGTTTTGATTTCTTATGAACAAGTTTCTGTTTCTGTCATTGTTGACCTTACAGGACTTGTTCCTATTCTAATTTCCAAAAGGCCAGAATTGATACTCCTGCTTCTCCTTTGCTGCTTGCATGCAGGAGCTACTGCTACAAGACCTGTGGCTACGTATCCCACATTTCCTTCCTTTTGACTACCAGTCACCATGTTGATATCTCTCTAACGTGCATAACATGCTTTCACTAAGATTCTCATTGTATTCTCAAAACAACCCTTTGAGATGAATAGGGAAATTATCTCCATTTAACAGTTTGGAGAAGAGACTTAGAACAATGAAGTGTCTGGTTAGAGAAGAGAAATCAAATGACTTTTGAGTGGGGCTACCTGGATTACTTTGGGAAAATTGGTGGGGTGACCACCATGAAATAATACAAAAAAATCAATGATTTGGGAACACTCGTTTTCTCCTCTCAATGGCAGACAGGGGAAATATGAAAAATGTCACCTTCTCTAGACTCATGATCCAAAGTAAGCAGACGACCTTAATGCTTCAAACATAAATAATGTACTCTACTGGCCAGAAAGGTACATAGTTAGTAAATTCAGAGAACATTTTAAATTCCTCTTCTCAGTCATAATCCTGAATAGGATCTAGGTGTACAACTGACATCTCTTTACAACCTTTATGTGTTGGGACTCCTCAGCAAGTAGCTGATATTCCCCTGTATCAAGCTGATCTTTATTCAAGAATAAGCAGGTGAGGCTTAGATAACATTATGAGCAATGAAGAAGTATTCTAATGCAAAGGCTGCTGTTGTTCAATCATTTTTCCAGTCATATTCAACTTTTCATGACCCATTAAGCAAAGGTACTAGAGCAGTTTGCCATTTCCTTCTTCAGCTCATGTTACAGATGAGGAAACTGAGGCAAACAGGATAAAGTGTCATCAGGGTCACCCAGTATGTGCTGAGGCCAGATGTGAACTCAGGATGATGAGTCTTCCTGACTCTGCACTCTATCCATTGTGCCACCTAGTTGTCCCTAATGCAGTGGTACCAAACTTATATAGAAATGAGGAGACTAATGTGCACACAAGAATCCTTGTGAACCACACATTTACTTAGTTTTAAAATGTGATGTTATCTATGATTCATTGTCTTTTAATTTAGTTTGTTAAGTATTTCCCAGTTACATTTTCATTTGATTTCTATCCCTTCTCCCTTCCTCCACCCCTTGGGAGTATTACGGTCCAAATGATTCATGGTCCAAGCAGTGCTGGACATTTCTGCTTTACTTCATCAGCATCAAGTTCTGAAGAACATGAGTGGATAAAGGAAGTGAGGGGACTTGGGAAGGGGAAAAGTATTGAAGGAAAACTCCAATGTGCCTGCTGTTTACATGAAAACTATCCATACACCTGTATTTTCTGCAGTCCTTAAAACCTTCTTTGGGTACAATGCAAGGAATCTGGAGAACCCTATCACTTTCCATCCTTCTCTAGGTGACAATATTAATTTTCCTAGTTTGGTGGTGCTGGGGCAATGTGGGGGGTTCATGACACTATATTATAGGCAAAAAAAATTGCTAGGAAGTCAAGAGACCTGAGTTCTAGTTCTGGCTTTGCCACTAACTCATTTTTCAAGAAAGTCTTTTTTCCTTGTTGAGACTTATTTCCCCATCTCCAAAATGAGGGATCTCGCATAGATGCTATGTTAGGCCCTTTCCTCCATGGCAATATAAGGCATTTCTAGAGTTTGAGACATTCACAGAGACCTAGCTTGCACATACTTGTGTATTTGCCCTTCATGTCACAATCTAGACACCAATGGTAGTTACTTTGATCTACTGAAAGTCATTGACACATATTGTATATATCTACTCATATACAGTATCTGAATTATTAGCTTCTCATGGTATAAACAAGTTATCCAATGGATAAATCTCTTTTACTAGATCAGACATTTTCATTATCTTTCTTCTTAGACTTTTATAGAGGGAATAAGTTAAAGATTTATTAATTACTTGTTTTGTGCCAAGCTCCATTAAATGTCTAAGAATGCAAAGAGAAAAGTAGACATTCTTTGCTCTCAAGATGCTCACATTCTAATAAGGAAGAATACAAATATAGAAAGTTCTAACTGTTTCAAGTCAAAGGGAAAGATTTAGTGGTATTTAAGGCCCAATAGAAAAGTACATGATAATTTATTATTTTTTAATGTAATTTCTACTGACAAAATCAATCATATTAGTTTCTGATTCTGAATCATTTAATATTGTCATAGACTTTGGTGTTGACAACTTTGTTTTCTCTTCTTCAATAGCTTTGGCCATAGAGGAACCAGGAGCTAAAAATCTTGGCTATTGGTAACATTTTTCAATGGTTGTAGTGAGGAAGAATGTCCCCTTTCCTCATAGGCACATCTCTTCTCAATGGTGGCTTTAATAGCAGGGTAGAAGCATTGTCATTGGTCTATTATTTCCTGAACACTTGGGTCAACATCCTGGGTTATTTCTGATACGGATAAGATAAGAGAAAGTACATTGATTATAGGTCTGGGAAGGAATGATGAAAATAAATGGCATGAGGGCTTTTTTGTTCTCTTCTCATTCATAGCAACCATCTGATCTAAACCCCTCATTTTCCA
Organism: Gracilinanus agilis; assembly: GCF_016433145.1. Lineage (NCBI taxonomy): Eukaryota > Metazoa > Chordata > Mammalia > Didelphimorphia > Didelphidae > Gracilinanus > Gracilinanus agilis. The sequence goes on from NC_058132.1 coordinate 294,632,745, forward strand.
GATGGGGAGAATGAGGCTCAGAAAAGTTAAATAAATTGAATAAGTTTACATAAGCAGTAAATGATGGATCTAGAATTTGAACTTATGTTCTCTGGCATCAAATCTAGTGTCTTTGTATCCATTAAGTATCTCAGTGAAGAATAGTTTCATATATCATATTTCAATGATGAATTCAACTAAGTGACCTTCAAGGTCCCTTCCATATTGAACTACTATGATTCTTCGATTGAATATGTATTCTTTAAGGGAACTGGGATTCACAGTGGGCAGTGATAAAGAATAAGCCTTTAAACTAGTTAGGTGTTAGAGATAGGTATTTCAGGCAGGAGCCATGAGGAACAGTAGAAGTTCATTCCTCTTCGACATTGTTACTGATGGTCCTGCTGCTAGAGCACTGACATTACCTGGGAAGGATCAGAAAAATGAACTAAAAGACTTCAATATTTTAGAATATAGAGATAGGATAGCTTTTTTTTTCTTTGAGTCCAAATAAAAATAATTTTAAAAAGTATAACTAATATAGCAAGAGGAAAATTCTCAGCATCAGAGTATGGGTTCCAAATCCTCCAAGGGACAAAACAAATGAAAGAAACAGTGCTGAAATACTCAGAAGGCAATTTCAAATGAGAATCATTGACCATTTTCACAATCACCATTCCTACCACTCTAATTTTTTTTCTTCTGCTCATTATCCACAAAGTCCTGTATATGTCATAATCTATTCTTTGAGTTTTGGGTAAATGTGGCAGACAGATAATTTCTGATACTGCAACTCTTATGTAGTATACCATTCCTCCTATTTTGTGCTTCTTTTTTTTCAAATTATAAAGTAAACCTGTGTGTTCACAGAGAGAGAGAGAGAGAGAGAGAGAAAGAGAGAGAGAGAGAGAAAGAGAGAGAGAGAGAGAGAGAGAGAGAGAGANNNNAGAAAGAGAGAGAGAGAGAGAAAGAGAGAGAGAGAGAGAGAGAGAGAGAGAGAGATCGAATACAACTGTAAAAAATGGGATAAATAAAAATTTTCAGGAAAATAGTTACCATATGAAAACAAGTCAAATTACTGATTCCAAATACCATTACCCTGAATGGAAATAAGATCAGGAATGTTTTGCCAAATTAAAAAAAAAACTGGACCAGTGTGAGAAATAAGAACTGAAATAGAAAAAAATGCTGGCTTACCAATTTTTTTAATCCCTTACCTTCCACCTTAGAATCAATATTATGTATTAGTTCCAAGGCAGAAGAGTGATAAAGGCTAGGCAATGGGGTTAAGTGACTTGCCCGGGGTCACACAGCTGGGAAGTGTCTAAGGCCAGATTTGTACCTAGGACCTTCCATCTCTAGGCATGGCTCTCAATCCACTGAGCTATGCAGCTGCCCCACCCCCCAAATATTTTAAAAAGAGTGATTATGGAAAATTAAGTCCAACTATTTTCCTGAAGGAAAGCAATATTACAAGAATTTATAAGACAGAGAGAACAGAATCCTAATACAAAACAATAAGCCATTCAGGCTGACCAATCTCAAGTTATAGTCTACAGTATTTGGAGATTTAAAAAAAATGAATTTACAAAAGTGACCAATAGTTGTTGAAATGCAACTTGACTTTCTTGAAAAAGAAGATACTAGGTTTCATGAGCTCTTCCTAGCAAAGAGATTAAACATTAGATAATATATGTAAAATGTTTTTTTTTTGTGTGTGTGTGTATAAATGTTAACTCTTAAGAAATGCAAAGTAAAAAAAAAACCATACTATAATCCTGTCCTATTAGTCACACTGTTTTCAATTGTATCTGGAAATGCAACTAATTCCCCTTCCCACCAGTAGCTCCAGGATCTTTAAGCAATTGGCTGATATTGTTGGATATAATGTTTTCTAGAGCTGGTTTTTTCTGTTTTTTCTATTGAGCAAGTCTTAACCAAGTCTCAGTTTCCTTATCTTCAAAATGATGGATTTGGACTACATGGCCTTTGAGGTTTCTTCAAGTTTCATAGTCAGAAGATACTATGATCAGCACTTCTTCAAGAGGAGACAAAATGAAGCCTTCTATAGCTGAAGATCTTCCAAGGACTTCTGATATTAAGGCAGGGGTGAGGAGGAGAATTCTACTCCTTTTTAAGGAATGAGTCATATTTGAATCAAGAAAGTATTTTCCTATTAATAAAATTCTAAATCCAACTATATCATTCATTAGTTTCATTTTCTCTAAAAGTTATTGAAACATCTTAGTATATCCTATATGCAGGCATACGAAGTAAAAAATGAGATAATTTTTGTCTTTAAAGCTCTTAATTTCTAATAGGGAGAGGCAACACATATATGGAGAATGGTGGCTGAGGAAAGGAGTATTTATCTAGGCAGTTATGGGAATGGTGAATAGAGCAATAGGGTTGAAGACTGACATGTTCTTTCCAGAAACAATGGTTATATTGATTGGATTACTCTTCCTAGATCAAAAGTTGGAAAGCAGGGGGAGGAGTACGTTTCTACTGCTAGGGTGACAGGTTAGATGGCAAGATGTCAGAGTAGATGGATTTGCATTATGGTCTGGGGCCAGATAGATAGAGTTCTTTAAGTACATTTACTGTTATCCACTAATTGGTTGATCAATCTGAGGATCAGGGCAAAGCTCCAAGCTGAGTGAATTCACTCACCAGAAAAGGGAGAAGGTCTCTGGAGCAATGAAGCTGTTCCATAGGGGGAACTGATACAGGCACAGGGAATAGAGCAAGATGGGTAGGAAAGAATATTATCTACTGCATTCTGAACAGCTGGAATACAATGACATGTCAGTCTATCAAAACACTATTGTCAAAGATATTAGAGCTGCTAAACTCCTAGCCTCTTTACCTTTCTAGAACAATCAGGCTAAAAGAAATCTTTTTTTTTTAGTAGATCCAAAAATAAATCAAAGAGTTTAAGGAGCATGTCAGATTTGCTTTGCTGGGGTGAAGCAGGCAGAAAAAGTGACACACTAATTGACTATCTGTATATCATGTACTGATGAGCCAAGGTTTATCCTGGTTCATTAATATAGCTATACTGGAAAGTCATTGTTATTGAATGATGAGTTGGTCTCAGACAGAATGGAACAATGGGCTGGATTGGCTTTGGGAACTTGTGCAGGGCTTTTAGTTTGTATACAACAGTATGTACACAAATATTCACATTTGTAGGTGAATCTCGGGTCTTTTGAAGTTGTCCATGCAACGCTGCCTTTTACCTTCTCTTATTGCATCCCTGGGTTAAAAGGAGTTTGAACCTCAGGCTCAAGGTAATTGTCCTATGAGCTGTACCCACAGAAGAGTCATTGCAGTATACAATTTCATAGGCTTAGTGAAAAACCATTTCTTATTTCATACTTCAGCGATGGGTAGAACTAAGTGACCTAGAGGTCTCTTCACACTTTGAGGTACTATGATTCTTTGATTGAATACATATTCTCTGAGGGAACCAGGATTCAGCTCAAGGATCACAGAGGGCAGTGATCAAGAACAAGCCTTTAAGCTAGTTAGTTGTCACAGAGATAGGTGTTTCAGGAAGGAGCCATGAGGATCAGTAGAAGTTCACTCCTCTTTGACATCGTTACTGATGGTCCCGCTGCTAGAGCAAAACCATAGACACTACCTGGGGAAGGATCAGACAAAATGTACTGAGAGACTTCAAGATGTTAGGATACTGAAAAGATGGCTTTTTTTTCTAGTTCAACTAAAAATAAAATAAAAACAAAACTAACATAGCAGAAGGAAAATACTCAGAATAAAGATTCGAAATCCACCAGTGGAGAAGGTTGAATGAAAGAAACAATGTTAAAAATCTCAGGAGGGCATTGAAAATGATGTCAGCCATTTTGAGAAAAAAAAAACGAATTTTTTTTTATTTTTCAGAGAATTGATGATTTATATATATGAATATATATTTAAATATGTAACCTTTCATATTCTAATGTAAAGAAGAGCTTCATATCAAAGTGTTTGCATAGAGAGAGAGACTGATGAAGCCAGTGGAGGAAGTCATGTATCAGGACATGGAAAAGCATTAATGGGATAGTGAGATAAATATGTGATTAAATGTGATTTAAGAGATATAGCTACTCCCTCCATTGTGCTTATTGCAACCAATTCGCTATTTCTCTCTTGTCTGTTTTCTTTTATAAGCCCTTATCAAGGGGAAAAATATTTAACAGTTGACTGTCCAAAAATAAAATGTTGGCATGAATCACTTTGAATGTAAATCTCCATTATTAACATTTTATTCATCACTTTCTTAAGTCTAGACAATCAACAAAAAAATCAAGCCTAAAACTATAGCATTTGCTGATTTCTGAGATATTAATGCTCATGCTGAAAACTTAATAATCAGCTGGTGTCATTCAAGCTAAGTAGACTCTAACATAACCTCTGGGTCCACCTGACATTCTGGAAGTTTTTCTCTAAATCATAGTTCATGAATAGTGTGTTTATTTGTACATGTATGTACCTACATAATAAATATACTCACACATATACAAACATATGTGCATATATCCACATGACTGTTTACCTATATATGTTTACATTTGAATATAATTATATTTCAACAGAATTGGCTTTCTTTTAAATCATAAGTTTTTATTTTATGCATTTAGAAATCCCAATTTTGAGAAAGAATCTATATATTTTACCAATCCCTAAGCAGTTGATGACATAAACCAAGATTAGGAATCTCTGCTCCAAGTTGATTTGTCATCATATGACTATTGGTTTTACCCAAGGACTTGTCCATCAATTACCCATTATGCTTGTTACATGAACAGACCATGTTCTTTTTAGTCATACATCTCTTTGAAGGTATAATGTAAACTTCTAGTATAATTCTTCATTGATACCAACACTATAACCTGCTCAAACCCACATTGTGCCTCTCCATTTTCCACTGGATTTTTCACAATTAGCCCTCTTTGTTTCAGTTGTCTTCTGTAAACAGAATTATTTGCCCAGCCCTAAGCTTTCTTCTGACCTCCAATCTTTTATGTCCAATTGTCTATTAGATCTCTCAAACTGAATATCTCAGACAATTTAAACTTATGTCCAAAACTGAACTTATTATCTTTCCCTGATTCTCTCCCTTTCCCCTAATTTTCCTCTCACTATTCAGTAATATATTACCACCAAACTCTTAGCCATCTTGGAACTGAGTTGTTATCCTTGATTCCATACCTTCATTCCCATATGTTCAATTAGTTGCCAATTCTGACATTTCTTACCTTGTAATAGCTCTTGCATATCTTTATTCTTTCCTCTGACACTGGCACCTCCATGGTACAAGTTTTTATCAGCTCATGCTTGTACTATCACAAATAACTAGTTGATCTCCCTGTCTCAAGCATCTCTCCTTGCAGAGAGCAATCAAATTTTTCTACCTAAAGTGAAGAAGACCTTTGTCTGACCATGCCATCCTCTATTCAGTAACTTCCACTGGCCTATAACTGCCTCCAACACCAATCAAACATAAAATATTCTTTTTGGATTTGAAAGCCCTTCATAATCTGAGCCCTTCCTACCTTCTAGTATTCCCCTATATAGTCTAATACAGAGACACTGGTCTCCTTGTTGTTCCTGGTATATAATATTCCTTCTCATGACTTTGGACATTTTTACTGACTATGCCTCATGCCTGGAATGTTCCCCTTCCTCTTCTCTACCAGGCTTCCCTGACTTCTTTCGGGTCTCAGCTAAAGAGCTGCTTTCTCCAAGAAGACTTTCTGAGTCTTCCTTATTCTTTTTTTTTCTGAATGTTTTTTTTTTAATTTTAAACATTTATTAATATTCATTTTTCTTTTTTTTTAATTTTTTTAAATTTTTAACCCTTGTACTTCGGTGTATTGTCTCATAGGTGGAAGATTGGTAAGGGTGGGCAATGGGGGTCAAGTGACTTGCCCAGGGTCACACAGCTGGGAAGTGGCTGAGGCTGGGTTTGAACCTAGGACCTCCTGTCTCTAGGCCTGACTCTCACTCCACTGAGCTACCCAGCTGCCCCAATATTCATTTTTAAAATGATTACATGATTCATGCTCCTACTTTCCCCTTCACCCCCCGCACTCCCCCCACCCATGGCCAACACATATTTCCACTGGTTTTATCATGTGTCCTTGATCAAGACCTATTTCCAAATTGTTGGTAGTTACATTGGTGTGGTAGTTTCAAGTCCACATCCTCAATCATGTCCACCCCAAACCTTGTGTTCAAGCAGCTGTTTTTCTTATATGTTTCCTCTCCTGCAGTCCTTCCTCTGGATGTGGGTAGCATCTTTACCATAAATGCCTCAGAATTGTCCTGGGTTTTTGTATTGCTGCTGGTACAGAGGTCCATTACATTCTATTTTACCACAGTATATCAGTCTCTGTGTACAATGTTCTTCTGGCTCTGCTCCTTTCACTCTGCACCAATTCCTGGAGGTCTCTTCAGTTCACATGGAACTTCTCCAGTTTGTTATTCCTTTTAGCACAATAGTATTCCATCACCAGCATATACCACAGTTTGTTCAGCCATTCCCCAATTGAAGGACATACCTTCCTTTTCCAGTTCTTTGCCACCACAAAAAGCACAGCTATAAATATTTTCGTACAAGTCTGTTTATCTATGATCTCTTTGGGGTACAAACCCAGCAAATCTATGGCTGGATCAAAGGACAGGCATTCTTTTATAGCCCTTTGAGCATAGCTCAAAATTGCCAGCCAGAATGGTTGTATCATTTCACAACTCCACCAGTAATGCATTAATGTCCCAATTTTGCCACGTCCCCTCCAGCATTCATTACTCTCCCCTTCTTTCATTTTAGCCAATCTGCTAGGTGTGAGGTGATACCTCAGAGTTGTTTTGATTTGAATTTCTCTAATTATTAGAGATTTGGAACACGTTCTCATGTGCTTATTGATACTTTTGATTTCTTTACCTGAAAATTGCCTATTCATGTCTCTTGCCCATTTATCAATTGGGGAATGGCTTGATTTTTTATACAATTGATTTAACTCCTTGTATATTTGAGTAATTAGACCCCTGTCAGAGTTATTCGTTATAAAGATTTTTTCCCAATTTGTTGTTTCCCTTCTGATTTTGACTACATTGTTTTTGTTTGTACAAAAGCTTTTTGGCTTAATATAATCAAAACCATTTAATTTACATTTTGTAATTTTCTCTAACTCTTGCTTGGTATTGAATTCTTTCCTTTCCCAAAGATCTGACAAGTATACTATTCTGTGTTCACTTAATTTATTTATAGTTTCCCTCTTTATATTCAAGTCATTCACCCATTCTGAATTTATCTTGGTGGAGGGTGTGAGATGTTGATCTAAACCTAATCTCTCACATATTGTTTTCCAAATTTCCCAGCAGTTTTTGTCAAATAGTGGATTCATGTCCCAAAAGTTGGGCTCTTTGGGTTTATCATACACTGTCTTGCTGATGTCATTTACCCCAAGTCTATTCCACTGATCCTCCTCTCTGTCTCTTAGCCAGTACCATATTGTTTTGATGACTGCTGCTTTATAGTATAGTTTAATATCTGGTACTGCTAGGCCCCCTTCCTTCACATTTTTTTTCATTATTTCCCTTGATATTCTTGATCTTTTGTTATTCCAAATGAAATTTGTTATAGTTTTTTCTAATTCAGTAAAGACGGTTTTTGGTAGTTTGATAGGTAGGGCGCTAAATAGGTAAATTAATTTGGGTAGAATGGTCATTTTTATTATGTTAGCTCATCCTACCCATGAGCAACCAATGGCTTTCCAGTTGTTTAGATCCAGTTTTATTTGTTTGGAAAGTGTTTTGTAGTTGTTTTTGTATAATTACTGTTTTTGTTTTGGTAGATAGATTCCTAAGTATTTTATATTGTCTAGGGTAATTTTAAATGGTCTTTCTCTTTCTACCTCTTGCTGCTCTAATGTGTTGGAAATGTATAGAAATGCTGATGATTTATGTTGAACCATCCTTGCATTCCTGGTATAAATCCCACCTGATCATGGTGGATGATCTTCTTAATTACTTGCTGGAGTCTCTTTGCTAGTATTCTATTTAAGATTTTTGCATCCATGTTCATTAGGGAGATTGGTCTGTAGTTTTCTTTCTCTGTTTTTGATCTCCCTGGTTTTGGAATCAGTACCATATTTGTGTCATAAAAGGAATTTGGTAGGACTCCTTCTTTGCTTATCATATCAAATAATTTGTATAGTATTGGGATTAGTTGCTCTTTGAATGTCTGATAGAATTCACTTGTGAATCCTTCAGGTCCTGGTGATTTTTTCTTAGGGAGTTCTTTAATGGCTTGTTCAATTTCTATTTCTGATATAGGATTATTTAGGTATTCTATTTCTTCTGCTGTTAATCTAGGCAATTTATATTTTTGTAAATATTCACCCATATCTCCTAAATTGTTATATTTGTTGCCATATAATTGGGCAAAATAGTTCTTAATGATTTCCTTAATTTCCCCTTCATTAGAGGTGAGGTCTCCCTTTTGATCTCTAATACTGTCAATTTGGTTTTCTTCTTTCCTTTTTCTTGTTAGATTGACTAGTACTTTGTCTATTTTATCTGTTTTTTCAAAGTACCAGCTTCTAGTCTTATTTATTAATTCAATAGTTCTTTTACTTTCAATTTTATTGATTTCTCCCTTGATTTTTAGTATTTCTAATTTAGTTTTCATCTGGGGATTTTTAAATTGCTCACTTTCTAATTTTTTGAGTTGCATGCACAATTCATTAATCTCTGCCTATCTTAATTTGTTAATATATGCACTCAAGGATATAAATTTCCCCCTGAGTACTGCCTTGGCTGAATCCCACAGAGTTTGGTAGGATGTCTCATCATTGTCATTCTCTTCAATGAAATTGTTGATTGTTTCTATGATTTCTTCTTTGACAAATTGGTTTTGGAGAATCATATTATTTAATTTCCAATTAGTTTTTGATTTTCCTGTCCAGGTGCCCTTACTAATTGTTATTTTTATTGCATTATGATCTGAGAAGGTTACATTTATTATTTCTGCTCTTTTGCATTTATTTGCCATGATTCTATGCACTATTACATAGTCAATCTTTGTGAATATACCATGTGCAACTGAAAAGAAGGTGTATTCCTTTTTTTCCCTATTTATTTTTCTCCACATATCAGTTAAATATAATTTTTCTAGGACTTCATTCACCTTTCTTACCTCTTTCTTATTTATTTTTTCGTTTGATTTATCTAGATCTGAAAGAGGAATATTTAGATCTGCCACGATTATGGTTTTACTATCTATTTCCTTCTTGAGCTCTTCCAGTTTCTCCTTTATGAATTTGGATGCTATGCCACTTGGTGCTTACATATCGAGCAGTGTTATTTCCTCCTTGTTTATACTGCCTTTAATCAGGATGTAATGACCTTCCCTGTCTTTTTTAATCATATCTATTTTTACGTTGGCTTTGTCAGAAATCACAATAGCCACTCCTGCCTTCTTTTTCTCATTTGACGCCCAAAAGATTTTGTTCAAGCCCTGAACCTTAAACTTGTGTATGTCCCCCCCCCCGCCTCATATGTGTTTCTTGTAGACAACATTTGGTAGGATTTTGGTTTCTAATCCACTCTGCTATTTGCTTCTGTTTAATGTGAGAGTTCATCCCATTCACATTCAGCATTATAATTATCAGCTGTGCATTCGCTGACATTTTTGTATTCTCCCCTATTCCTACCCCTTCTTCTTAACCTATTTCCTTTTAAACCAGTGGTTTGCTATTAAGCCAGTATCCCTTATCCCCTCCCTTGATTAACTTCCCTTTCTACCCCCTCCCTTGTTATTCCCCTCTTTTTGTTTTGAAGGCCTAATAAATTCCCTCCCCCTTCTTCTCCCGTCCCTTTTTTGACCTCCCCTCTCCCCTGCTCTCCTTGGTTTATCCCTTCTGACTTTCTCAGTAGGGTTAGATAGAGTTTTATATCCCAATGGATAGTATAGCTACTCTTCCCTCTCCAAGTTGATTACACTGAGAGTAAGGTTTAAAAATTACCTCTTGATGCTCTCTTCCTCTCCTTCTTGTAATAGTATTTGTCCCCTCCCCATCCCATGCCCTCTTTTTGTGTAATAGATTGTCCTATTTTTCTTATTCACTCAAGTTTCTCTTGGTGTCCCCCTCCATTCCCCCTCCTCTTTCCCACCCCCCATATCATCTTAGACCATTCAGCACTCCACCCTCTCCCCATTAATCATTCTTCCAACCACTATAATAGTGAATAATTAATATTGAATAGAGTTCACTACAGAGAATTATACATAGTATTTCTCCACATAGGAATACAGATAATTAGATCTTACTGAGGCCATTAAAAAGGCAAATTTAAAAAATTATGAGTTTTCTTTCTTTCTTATTTACCTTTTCATGTTTCTCTTGATTTTTGTGGTTGGATATCAAACTTTCCATTTAGCCCTGGTCTTTTCTGTTCAAATACTTGGAAATCTTCAATTTTGTTGAATGCCCATACTTTCCCCTGGAAGTATATAGTTAATTTTGATGGGTAGTTGATCCGTGGTTGCAGGCCCAGCTCTCTTGCCTTTCTGAATATCATATTCCAAGCTTTGCGGTCTTTTAGCGTGGAGGCTGCCAGATCCTGTGTGATCCTGATTGGTGCTCCTTGGTATTTGAATTATCTCTTTCTGGCTTCTTGTAAGATTTTTTCTTTTACTTGGAAGCTCTTGAATTTGGCTATAATATTCCTGGGGGTTGTCTTTTCTGGGTCTAGTGTAGAGGGTGATCTATGGATCCTTTCAATGTCTATATTGCCTTCTTGTTGTAGAACTTCAGGGAAATTTTGCTGAATAATTTCTTTTAGTATGGAGTCCAAATTTCTATTAATTTCACCCTTTTCAGGGAGACCAATGATTCTCAAATTGTCTCTTCTAGACCGGTTTTCTTGGTCTGTCACTTTCTCATTGAGATATTTCATGTTTCCTTCTATTTTTTCAGTCTTTTGACTTTGTTTTATTTGTTCTTGTTGTCTTGAGAGATCATTAGCTTCTAATTGTTCAATTCTAGCCTTTAAGGACTGGTTTTCGGCTATAATCTTTCGGTTTTCGGCTATGATCTTTTCGTTTTTGGCTATAATCTTTTGGTTTTCGGCTATAATCTTTTGGTTTTCCTTTTCAATCTGGTCATTTCTGGTCTTCAGTTGACTTGCCTCACTTTCCAATTGCGAAATTCTGCCTTTTAAACTGGTATTTTCTTGCCTGATTTCCTTTTGAGCTACTTCCCATTTCTCTGACCAAATCTTTTCCAACTTTCTCGTCATATCAGTTTTGAACATTTCAAGAGCTTGTGACCAGTTTTGATTATCTTGGGATGGTTCAGATGTGATTGCTTGTTTTTTCTCCTCTTTTGATTGCTCGGTAGGCTGGATTTTCTCTGTGTAAAAGTTGTCGAGTGTTAAAGATTTCTTTTTCTTGTTAATCTTTTTCTCTTTCTTCTGGACTTCCTGGTTCTGGGTAGCCATCGTTAGCCCAGCAGCTTCTCAGCTTTATCCTCATGCTCAGGGTTTGTCTGTGGTCTTTTGGCTCCTGAGGTCTGAGGTCTGGTTTTTTCCAAGGTCAAGCCCCCTGGTGGACCCTCTTGCTTGATCCTCTGCAGGAGGCTCCTTTAAAAGTCTCAGGGCATTACTTCCATAGTTGTATACCCGTCTGCACTGGTTTCCCACTCAGGGTTTCAGAGCCTTCGTTCCCACTCCCGTCTCCACCTGCGCCTGCGCTCCGCATCTGCGTTCAGAGTCCGTGTGTGTTCCTCAGCTTTTTGGGGTCCTAAATCTTGCTGCTCTCAGGAACAGGCCTTGGAGCTGCCAATGACTCGATGGGTGGCCCAAGCTTGCTCTATTTCTTTTGACCTGGCTTCGGCGCTGCAGGTGATGTGTGTGTGTGGGGAGGGGGAGGGTGGTTGCTCAGCCCGCGATTTAGTGAGAGCTGTTTCACCCCTTTATAGCATGGAAATGTCCCGATTCCACGTACCTTCAACGCTGCACCCTGTTGTGGGGTCCCTCTGTTTGACTGGGTTTGTTTTTATGCCCCCTTGATAAGTCCTGTATGTTTCAGTCAGGAGAGGTTAAGCGCTGGTTTTTACTCTGCCACCATCTTAAGCAGGAAAAAAACAACTGAGTCTTCCTTATTCTTAGTGCCTTTTCTCTGAGACTACGCCAAGTTTATCTTGAATATACTGTGTGCATATGTAGCTGTTTGCATGTAGTCTCTACCATTAGTCTACAAACTCCTTGATAACAGGAACAGTTTTTTTTTTATTTGTTTTGCTTTTCTATCCCCAGCACACAATATATCACTGAACATATTATTTAATGATGATAGTTGAGTGATTGACAATTTAACATCATTGTAAATAATGGTATTATATGAATTGTACCCATATAAAAAATTGAAGAACTAATGTTTAAAATAATTAGATAAATATCAGGAAGAAACATAGAATCATTAAATCACTACACAAAACCAGCCATCAATGAATTCCATGAGGGAAAAAAATGTTACATAAGTCCTAGTCTACTGGTCCCCAGTTCAATTTTGAACATAACTGGTGTGTATGTAGATCAAACAACTCTATAAATATAGGCTATAAAATAAATGTTTTTTGACCCATATTTCCTATGTAACTAGGTCAAACATTTTTAGGGGGATGAGGGGAATGTTTAGGGTTCTCATGTTCCAGATTCTGAAATAATTGTCATATTGTGTTAAATTCAAATAAAAAATCACTATCATCACCATAAATAAAATAGATCCATATAAATATTATTGTTTATCCTAAATAATCTGCATACAACAATAGATGCTATGGATATGAAGACCAAAAACCAAAACCAAGTAAGCAAGTAAATAAAAAAAAATAAACTAAAATAAACAACTAAATTCTGGTTTACATTTGATGAGAGGGGGAAGGGAAAGGAAAAAAATATATATATATAGGCAGATAGTAGGTGCTTAATAAATGTTCATTGATTAATTATAAATGGATAAATACAGAGGAACTACATGGGAGAGGGGCATTAACAGCTAGGGAAATCAGGAATAAAACAGCTTTACACAATACTAAGAAAAGAAAAAACTAAACTATAAGAATAAGATTAGGTAAAGAGGAGGTAAAATTATTTCTATGGGCAGATGATAGAATTGTTTACTTAGAAAACCCCTATGATTCAATGATAATATGATTCAACATAATAGAAACAATAAATTCAGTAAGGTAGCACAATACAAAATAAATCCACAAAATTATTTGTCTATCTGAATATTAAAAAAAAAGAACCTTGGTGTTAAACTTGAAATTCATTCATTATTGACATAACTTACAACTATAAAATAATAAATTACAAAAACAAAGGAAGAATTATATAATTATGTAATTATTCATATTCCACATCTGAGCCATGCCAACGTAATGAAAATAATAGAACTATCTCGGTTGATTCACATATTTAACTCTAAACCTATTCAAATAGCCAAAAGTACTATTTTAAAAAACTTAATAAAATAACAAAATTCATCTTGAGAATAAAAGTCAGAAATATTTAGGGAAATATTGGAAAAAAGTGAAGGAAAGAAAGGTGTTTAACATTCCCAGCTTTCAAGTCATGCTACAAATTAGGTAGCCATCAACATGATTTGGACCCAGTTTCAGAAAAGAAGAATAAATGAGTAGAATACAACAGACAGCATCTAGAAACGAACAAGTACTGTATCCTAGAATACAAGAAAATGGAAAAAATGCAAATTGCTGGGGGGGGGATTTCTATTGTATATGAAATTCTTGGTAAACAGGGAAGTGGTTTGTCAAAAACTAATTTTAGACCAGCAGCTTACAACACACTAAACTCCAAATGGATTTATAACTTTAAATATAAAAGATTACATTATTTTTAAAAATTAGAGGATAATGGAAGGAAGGAAAGTATTTTCATAACTGTAATGGTGTTTAATTCTTAACAAAGTAAGGAAGAACTTGATCATAAAAGATAAAATATTTTAATTATATAATTATATAAATAAAATATAATTATATAAAATTATAAAGCTACCACATGAATTAAACCAATATAGTTAGAATAAAATTAAATGTGGTAGAATGGAAAAAATCTGTGCATTAAATTTATCTTATAATATTTTTTTAGGAGATGTAAAGCATTGGCATTAGTATATAGTGCTCCTGACCCAAAGATATGTAGGTAAATAATCTGAATACTTTGTCTCCAAGAGAAATAAATATAATTAAAAACTTGGAAAAATTGCTCTAAATCACTGAGATGAACATTAATTTGAATGTTTTCTCTTAAACCCATAAAATTGGTAAAATATAGAATTTTTCTGTGTAGGCTGGACTATGGGAAGTTAGTCTAACATAATGTTGGAAGAGCTAAGAATTGATTCAATCATTTTTGGAGAATATTTCAGAATCATAGGAGGAAAGATAGCAAAACTCCCCATGCTGGTTGACCCAGTAGTTCCACTTCTAAGTTTATCATGGAAATGCAAAAGGCAAAGGGCTCACATTCACTGGTGAATAGATATAAAAACACATAAAACACTCAAATATCCCATAAGCCCTATCGTATTTTTGGGCAACCATCAAGACAATCCTCTGAAATTCTGCTAAAGATCCTTCTAGTATGGTGTTACACTCAGTGTTCTCCCAAAACTTTTATGTACCACAATGTGTTTTAACTCCCCCCAGAAAGTAAACATAATTTGGAGCTGTTGAAAAAGCAATTTCCTTTCAGCTGGCCTCCTTGCTGTTCTACAAATAAGACACTCCATCTCTTGACTCAGACCATTTTCTTTGGCTATCTTCAATGCCAGGAATGTTCTTCCTTATTTCTGCCTCCTGGCTTTCCCAGCTTCTTTTAAGTATAATTTAGAATCACATCTTCTAGGAAGTCTTTTCAATCCTTTCTAATTCTAGTACTTTCCCTCTCCTAATTATTTTCTATTTATTTGTGTTATTAATTTTTAAATATTATTTTAATCTATTTATATATCTTGTTTTTATTTTTTGTTAGGTGGTTGTCTCCCACATTAGATTGTAAGCTCCTTAAGAGTGTGGGCTTTCCTTTGCCTCTTTTGTATCCCCTCTGCTTCATAGAGCTTGATACCTAGTAGGCACTTAAATATTTGTTGACTCACTGAGGTGATACAATGGATAGAGCTCTAGACGTGGAGTTAAGAAGATCTGAGTTCAAATTTGGCCTTAAGGGCTTATGAATTATGTTGCTTTGTCTCTGTCTCAGTTTCCTAAATTATGAAAAAGGAATAATAATAGCACCTATTTCTCAGAGTTGTGAAGATCAAATGAGATAAAATTTATAAAGCTTTATAACAGTGCTTGGCACACATTAGGCATTTTAATAACTTGTTTCTTTACTTTCCCATTCTCATTCCCTATTAGATCTTCACTATAGGATTGACTCAAAGTACTAGTGGTGGTGACAAAGCCCAGATCTCTTGTCACATCCAATAATATTTGCACTTTTCCCCTTCAGCTTTGGAAACTAGGTTTCAATCTTCCTTCTTTGAGAAGCAAAATATTGAAGACACCTTTTTTTCCTATCAAAAGTCAGAAGGAGGGTACTCAGGCTTTCAAACTCGTGAATCTGCACCTTGGAGTTACCAGAGAATAAACTCCCCAAATTACCACGTTAGGAAATCTTTCTTGCTTAGAAGGATAGAATCCAGTATTGCACTGCTAAGGAAAATAACAATGTCCCCTCCTTTACATTAGATTTGAGAATTCACAAAGATGATGCCTATGAATTAGTTTTTTAGACTGAGTATACAAATACATGTGTACTTCTGCCCTTTGTTTCTTTATGAAGTCTAATCATGAGTCAGGTACTTACATCTACTGGACTGAGTAAACTTGTCACCAGATCTCTCATCTCTGATTTATTAATAAAAAAGGAATCAGAAAGGAAGAAAACATCTAGGAATTCGAGGGCCTAGAAATCCCTTCTGAACTAAGCACAATTAGTTCTTCATCTGTTTCTGTAACAAATCCAAAACTGCTTTTGGAAGTTGAAGAGGAAGAAACCTCTCCTCTTCTTTTGTACTCTTCAAAAATGTTTGAATGAAAAACCTGAAAGTGATATAAAGAGTGTGTGAGAGTGAAAGCAAGAAAATTGTTGTGTTATCTCATTTTATAGATCATGAAAGGCCGAGATCCTCCAAGAGCCAATCCTCCCAGGCTACTCATTCATTAGGAGCTCCCTATATCCTCTCAGCAAAGAGCCATTGGGAATATTTATACTTTGTGGGTCTCCAAATAAAGACTATGCCTTGTAATCTCATTAGGTTAATCCAGGAACCAACCAAATTGATCAGGCATAACCCAAAGGTTTCACAGGTCTGGTCTAACTGAATCAGTCATATATTAATGACCATGTTAGTTAAAAATAAAGTCTTAGCCAAAGTACAAAAACCAATGGGTCTAGTGGGCAAGCTAAAGTCATAAAGGGAGAAATGAGATGAGAAGAAATCAAGATTAGATAAGAAAGATCTGGGATGATTCTCCAAAAATCTTGCTACATTCTTCCTCTCCCCACATCCCTGCACCAAAAAACCAAACCAAACCAAACCAAACAAAATAAAAAAAAAAACTTTTATCTCCCTCTGAAGTGAGGCTAACTACTGCCTTATAAATCACTCAGGCAGTCTTTTCAATATTTAAAGAGCCCTGGCTCAGTGTTCTTGCCCTCTAAGGTACATTTTCCTTTATCTCAGATGCTTCTGTGTAGCTCTCTGAGAGCAAATATCAAGGTAAGTGGATGATGGTTTTAGAGGCAAAGGGAAGGATTTGATCTGGTGGCCAGGAGCAGTTTTTTCTTTCTTTTAGATAACTAGATCTTCATTTTGTTTTTTTCCTCAGGGCCAGGATTTCAGCACCAAGGCTTTTACTTTTTATAATGGGACACAGAATGAATCCTTTTGTTATAGTGGAAAAAAGAATTGGACTATTAGAACTCAGCTTGAGTCCTGGTTATGCCACTATCTTTCCAAACTTAGAGAAGTGACTTATTTTTTCTAGACTTCATTCTCCTCATCTATAAACAGGGAATTATGATACCTGCCACATCTCCCTATATAATAGGGTTGTTAAGGAAAAATTAAAGTAATATCTATAAAAATATTCAATACAATGTGCAATTCAAATATGAAGTATCAGGATTGGTAATAATGATTCTGGTTCTTCTACAAGTCAGAAGAACCATATAATAATTTATTGGAATGAATGATAACTTTGAAGTGATTGAATTTATTAGTTATTTACTTTTGGGTGAGTCAGATGGATACAGGTCCCTTATTCCTCTAAATCTTTATTCACATTTGTTTTGACTGTTTCATGGTTCTGGGTCCCACCTATTTCAGATTTTCGAATAGAATCAGAATTTGAGAAATTATTCATTGTTGGGTATTATTCACATATCTTTTCCTTCATTAATGCAGATAACCAGGAGCTGACTATATTACTAGATCAAAAGTGATAATAATTGTTTTCTTCTATTGCATGTTTTCTCCAAGAAGCTGAGCACTTTCACACCTATTATATCTTTTCTGGTAGATAGGGAAATATCTCATCTTATTCTTCTTCATTTTATCTATGGAAAAACTGAGATTTATATTAACAGAAGTTAGGTGACTGGACCAAGTATAGCCAGATGGGACTAAGCCAGATCAGCTTAAGTCAGGTATCATTGCACTGCACTTCGTGCTCTCTGTGCCAGTGACTTGTCTGTGTCTTAGTCTAAAAAAGGCATCATCTTGACAAGCAGATGCACATTTCTTATGAATGCTTAAAGGAGTGTAAATATGTTGATTTCCCCCTTTGTTGGGAATTTTCGATTTCTATTTTCCATAAATGAGAGTCATGTAACCCAGAAAGATCAGGCTTGTGTTTGATCAGGCACAGTTTAGGATATTTACATATGATTTGTGCAACTTTAAATGATGCCAATTTTTAGCCCTGTCAGGAGAAAAGCAGCCTATTTGTAAACCTAGAATTAACTCAGGAAGACAGGGTGAGTCAGTGAATATGATCAGCATAACCTACTTGAACAACTTGGGAAAGGAACAAATAGGTGGCTGACTGAGTGAGGCAGGCATTTATTAAACACTTAATATGTACAGATCATTGTGCTTAGCCCTAGCGATACACATAGAAAAGTAAGACAATTCTTGCTCCTAAGGAGCTCACCTAATGGAGGTGAGAATACATATGGAAAGTTTGAGTTACAAGTCAGTTGGAAAACCCTCCTGGTCCTTAGAGTGCAATGGCAGAGAAAATATTAATGCCTTTCCTTTAATGTTTTTAATATTACTATTCCAAAGTCTTTGAAGTTCAGAGGCAGAAGGGAAACAGTAAAGGTGTTGACGGTGGCTCGACTTGCATGGCATATGCCACCTTTTGTTCAAGAGAATAAGTTAAAGTAGGGCACTATGTGGGAATCAAGGAATAAATTCTGTGTATCTTTTGGTAAAGATAACAACAATAATAATTGCCAAGGATTATAAAGCACCTTAAACTATTATCATATTTTATCTTTATAACAACCCTGAGAGGTAGGTGCTATTTTAGCCCTATTTTACAGATGAGAAAACTGAGGCATTCAGAGAATAAATGACTTGCCTATAGTCATAATATAAATGTCTGCAGTTGGATTTGAAGCACTCAGTCCATTGTGCCACTTAACTGTCTCTAAGTTTGTTAGCTGGTCTCTCTGCATGACATATTAGGAATAGAGCAGCTTGTTTAGGTCATGTGCAGACCATAATAGTCCATCATTGCTCTGCCATTTTCTATCTCTGTGACCTTGGACAAGTAACTTCTCATCTCTGCTTATTGGGTTAAAATTTGCACCTGAGGAATCTGAATTGTCAGAACTCTAATGTCCTTATATCTTTAAGCACATGATTCAATTATCTTGGTGTGGAGGAAGTATTGGGTAGAGATTTGGAGATCCCTGCTTGAATCCTGATTCTGCTAATGCACAGATGTATGAATTTGGGTATTTCACTTAATTTTTCTGAGCCTCAGATTTTTCATCTGTAAAATGGGAATAATAATGCTCATAATATACTCCTCTCAGAGTTTTTGCCACAATCAAATAAGACAATGTATGTAAAGCATTTTGGTGAACTTTAAAGGAATATAACTATTTCAACCACCCTTTGGCATGGAAGACATTCATTAATTTCACAAATATTTGTTAAGCACCCATTATTCTCTTTCACTGGGTAAGGTGCTGAGGATACCATAACAACAAATACAAGTCTCTGCCTTCAAAGATATTCCTTTCAACAGATCCTGCCTCAGCCTTTCCAAGCCTTTGGCTTCATCTCTAAAGCTTCTACTGCTTTGCTTAATCTATTCACTCCTTGAAAAATCCTAAGGTTCAGACCAGACAGTAGAACAAAAATATGTTCCAGAGAATTTGGACAAAAGTCATTCCTTGACATTCTTTCAGCCAATAAATGAAAATCATATTCAATGCAAAGAATTGTAATAGGGACTGATGTAGGAAGAGATATAAAGTTTAGGTAACTTGCTTGTCCCTGACTTCATGGAGTCTAAGGTCTATCCAGTAAGACAAAATGATATATCAAACTTAATCGTAAATCAAAGTGACATGAAAGTGCATCTGAGAGATTAAAAACAAAGTGCTTTGTGAAAATCCACAGGGTAGAGTTCTTGGCCAGCTCCAAACATTGATCCCACAGGCAGAGTATGAATAAAATAGAAACAAAAGTTTATTTAAAAACTGCAAAGCTAATTTCTGGTTTGAATTGATTTTCTTTTTTTTAAAATTTTGAATGCTAAACTTATTACTTGATGGTATGATGACCCGATGACTTAGGACCAAAGATTATTCATGCAATCAAGGTGGCTTCTCTCTCAGCTTTAGAAGGTTGATTATTACCCCTTTGCCACCAAGTGAAGCATGACCCTGGTAAGTTTAAGGCAATTGAATCTTTAGGGGAAAAAAATACTGAACAACTTCAACTTTCAGAGTTTTGCTAAGATGTCCTATTATCTCAGCATACACCATTCCCACAACTGTAAAAAAGCTCATTGGATTGCTATATTCCTCCTTCCAATTACATTGCATCCAGCTGTACTTGTTTGTGAAAATACTCTAATTACCAAGCACACATTTAATTAAGCACCTTCTTAGCCACTTAGCATGAAATCCTGAAATTTCTAAGAGTGAGAGTCAGTCATATGAGACAAATAGGAAAAAGTATAATAGCCCCACCTGTTCAGAATTGGTGGAATAAAATGTATGTCTGGAGCAATAAATATTCTGTATAGCATCTTCTACTTTATTGTTTTGCAAAATTGCTTTTAAGTCACCATTAATGCTCCTGGTAATTAATGAAACCCAGATGGAGAGTGTGAGAGATTGAGGCCTATCCTTCATTCAGTCTTCTCGGAGGGGAATGAAGTTGAACTTGAGAAGTCATTGTTTCCCTCAGGATTAGTCGGAAAAGATTCTGGTCCCCTTTCCCTCTGGCTTTCATTTGACCTTCATGAAAGCCCTGACTTCTTTGACTTTCCATTTCCACCTAGCTTCTTTTATTGGAATCCCTGTTTTTAGGACCTTTATTTATAGTTTGTAACATGTTATATTTAGTACCTTTATTATTTAGTAAATAGATGCCTTCTGGCAACTTCTTTCCTCAGAGTGCTTTTTCCTATATAGAATGCCCCGGAGGGCAAATGGGAGGATATAGAAGAGTTTATAGACTGAATAAGGAGGGAAGAAGTCAACTTATGATGCATTGTATAGATTACACCTTGAAATATAGTGGAAAGGGTTAGGAAAACTTTTTTCCTTAGGAGATGAATTATTTTGTTGGTGATAAGCCACAAGTTGCATATCATACTGAAAGGCAATGAGTAGATATAGAGAAGAAAGCTGGCCTCAGAACCAAGAACATGTGAGTTCGAGTCCTGTCTCTGACACATTCTTGAAGTGTGATGGCAGGCAAATGATTTAACCTCTGAGTGGTCAGAGAAGTTATTGACCTCCATTGGTAGAGAGTTATTTCTTCAGAAAGAGTTCTCTATGCAACAAAAATCACAATATCTGGATATTCATGTAAAAATCATCTAATGACCCAATTGGTTCTGAAAAAAAACATGGTAGATGAAAGACTGTTACAGTGTTAGTTGGTTTTATAGGAGCAATGTAATAAGTGAGTGGACAAACAAATTTATGCCAGGGCTTTGGGTCTTTGTGTTTTGTTTATATTAATAATATTATGGCAAAGTCAACTTGATCTAAACAGCTTTATGTGTGCTGGACAAGATGGCTGACTCTTCAAGTGGTCTGAGGCTGCATAATATCTTAGAAAATAACAGGGTATCAAGGATGAAGTTTTGGATGATTTCCACATCTAATAGCAGAAGAGCAGTAAAAAGATACTGCAGAGATGATTAGATGGATCAAAGTAAGTGGTATATTGGATCCAAGGTAAGAAAGATTTGGTTTCTTTTCATAAATGGTGAGCCACCTTGACCTTGAAACATTAAAAGTTGGGATGTAGTAAAAGGCAGTCAGAATAAAGAATCATCCTTATTTTAGGCAATTAGGCAGCTGGGAACTTTGACTAGTTCTGTCTCTATGGAATGGAGGTGGGCAACAGCTAAAAAGAGATGGCTCAGAACAGTTGTCTGTATAAAGAGTGACTCTTGTCTGTAAGTATCATAATAAAGCTACAGATTCAGTTTTAACTGTGATATATAATTGATCATAACCTCAATATATCAGAGTAGCAGTTCTTTCTGTTTCTGGCACTGTCATCAGTCCTTACATGGTTTCTTGAAAACTCCATATCCTTCTTTTTCTCCTTTCTCCAACTTCTTCTTCTGAATAAATATTTCCTTTCCCTACATAGTTTGATATTGAGCAAGTCTTTTTCTATTATTGTTATTTGTTTTTTCCCTTAAGGATGATGAAAAGGAAAAAATTAAAATATATGAAATTATAGAAAACAGAAATGGTGAATTATAGGATATAGAATTTTATCAGAATATATCCATAATCTTCTGTAGCCTATAAATGCCTGATACATTTATACAGAAAACCCAAATCGGTAGTTAAGGAATGAGATATTTAGCCAATTGTGCTAATTCCCATGGGTCAAGAAAGAGAGTGCTGAAGAAGGTATCTCTCTTTTTCCTGAACTAAGCCTTTTTCAATATGGCTCTATCAAATGATTAGCAAGAAGAGAATCTGTCGTTTAATGTAAATCACTTTATCTGACTACAGACACGGGGGTATTTCTTTCTCTCTTCTTCAGCAGTTAGGAAGTCTATAAATTTGGTGCCGAGTGACAGGTGGAAAAGGTCTAGCTAGAGCCCAGAACAGTTCATCAAAAACATTCCTGTCCCTTTCAGCAATCTATCACAGAGTGGTGTCCTGGCAGCATATGATATTTCAGCCAAAGGAAAAGGAACAGATACAGAGGTGGAGGGGAGAAAAGGGGCAGACAAGAAGCCACAAAGTCAGACAGCAGCCATAGACCAGAACAAGAAAGTAGGATCTCTGGGTGGCATTTATTTGCCCTGCTCTCTTCTCTCTGGTCATAGGCAAATGTTTGCTAGACTTCTCTGACCGTAGTCTTTTTCCCTGCCTCAAGCTGCCTCCACCATTTGCCTTTGTAAGAGTAAAAATTGATTTTCAGGAGATTTGTGGGAGCTTTGGACACCTAGCAAAAGAGCAAGGTGACTGACTTAGGAGGATCAGGGCATGACAATCAATAAGACCATATGACAATTATGACATTAAAAAAGACATTAAAAAGTAAGAAATTAAAGAAAAAAGAGTATGCTTCAATTAGCATTCAGCATCTGTCAGTTTGAGAAAGGCGTCTTACTTCAAACCTCATTTACTGGTTCTTTCTTTGTATAGGATAAGATGTGACACATAATGTTTAGTTGTTATGCCTGAAATTTACTAAAGCTGACTAAAATATTTCTTTTCTTTCTAGATGGTTTTCCAAAGTTGCACTTCCAAAATGAAATGACTTATTAGAGGTACACAGATTTAGAGCTAGAAGAAACATGAAGGTCATCTAATAGAAACTAAGGCTCTGGGAGACTAAGAGATAGGACTAGGGTCACAAAGATAATAAATAGAAGAGCTGGGACTTGATTCCTGGTCCTCTGACCTTGAGTCTATTCATTGTCTCCCATACTAGATTCAAAGACATTTGTGAGTAGGGCATCACATCTAAGTGTAGGCTGTTAAACCAGAATCCAGGCATATACAGAGCTTTGGAGAAATGTTAGGGGAAGAATATGATACCCCCTTAATAATATCCAGCATTTATGTCACACTTAAAGGTTTGGAAAACACCATATATGTGTTATCACAATTGATCACAATGACTTCAGGAGTTAGGCATTTTTAATATTACCATTTTATAAATTTAGAAACTGAGTCTGATGAAGATTCAGTGAGTTTTTCAAGATCACATATTGACTGTCTTTGAAGCACTATTTGAGATTTACCCAATTTCAAGTCCGATATTCTATCAACTGAGCCACTTCACTACCAATAAAATGGTAACCACTTTTGCCCCTACGAAATCTAAAACACATATCGATTTCTATTTTAAACTTTCTGGAAATAATTTTTCCCAAACCATTAGGTCATATTTTATTATAGTGATTTTGAAACCAGAGAGACTTGAGGCACCTAAGATTTTTTTAAACATAATTTACATACTATAAAACTTAATAATGAAGTACCAAGGGTAGCTATAAGAACTATGATACAAACCAAATGTATATTGGATCCATTAACTTATATGGTGGTTGAGATTTGAATTTATGGAATGAGTAATGGAATGAGCATTGGTTCTGCAGACAGGGGATGTAGGTTTGAATCAGATTAGCTATTTATTACTAAAGTGACCTGGGATAATTCATGTAACTGGGATTCAGCCCCCCCGCTTCTATAAAATGAAGAGGGCAGTAGACTAGATGAGCTTCAATATCTCTGTCCCACTCTACATCAGATTATCTTCAAAAGATAGCGATGCAATCAAATCACAAGTTACTGGCTACCCAGTCCAGGTCTGCTTTATTCCCCCTTTTAAAAACATTGTACTTTTCTTTTTCAGATGACATGTAGATACAATTGTGAATAATCATTTTCTGACATTTTGTGATCCATGTGCTCTTCCTACCCCTTCCCAAGAGAGTAGGTAATATGATATAGGTTATACATATAGTACCATGAAATACATGTTTGCATATTCATCATGTTGTAAAAGACATATGTTCTTTATAGAAGAAAAACTTATGAATAAAGTAAAAAAAAGAGTATGCTTCAATCTGCATTCATACTACCTTTTATCCCCTTCAAACACAGAATTCCTCTCTTTTCTCTGTCCTACCAGATTATATCAATTCAATTGGAAGCACATCATGGATCAACAACATGTGTTTTATTTAATAGCAAGTTCTTGGACATCTTCTAGGATAGCATACATCTACAAAATAATGTAAATGGTATGGTCACCATCAACTGACTCTTAAGAATGTAGAGAATTCAATCCAAGTGGCAATCTTATCAGTTCTATGAGTCTTTATGCTCAAAAGATTAAAGTTTCCCCACATTTCATAACAATAACTCTGGTCCATTAATAGATATTCTAATTTATTTACGTTTTTATTTTTGAGAGGGGATAGGTTTGGGGAAAACAGTATCACTTGCACTTTTGCTAGAGTCTTCTCATCATCAAAGCAATGTGTTTCCTAAAGGAGAAAATGGTTCTGATGCACCATAAGACCTCTGACTGATTTGCTTTTTTAAGTGCTGGGAATGGGTTTATATGAAACTGTCTATACTCTCTCACCTATTACTTACCCCCTTTCCAACCTGTGATTAATAGCCTATATTTGTGAATCCACCAGCAATAGTAATGGATTCATGTTATCAAATGTGTGAGTAAAGTGGGGCAACTGAGGCTTTGCTCTAAGGAACTAAAAACAAAACAAAACAAAAAAAAACCCTCCCATTGTGTTAAAAACATTAAAAAAAACCCTTACCTTCCATTTTAGAATCAATTCTGTGTATTGGTTCCAAGGCAGGAGAGTGGTAAGGGCTAGGACAATGATGGTCAACCTTTTGAACTTGGTGTGTCAAAATTTGCCAAAAAATTGAGCATAACTCGGTTGGTGTGTCACCTCGAGAAAAAAAAAACATATTTTCATGACATTTATAGTTTAAATAACAAAAATATATAATTGTAATATATGACTGTATTTAATAAACCAAAATAGGTAAATTAATAATAGAATTGTCATCTATAGTGCAGAGTGTCTACATTCCACTACAGCAAATATTTTATCCTCGGCATGTGGCCCCATACTTCTCTGTATGCAGCCGTGTGTCATCGAAAATGGCTACGCTGACACAGATGTCATAGATTTGTCATCACTGGGCTAGGCAATGGGGGTTAAGAGACTTGCCCAGGGTCATACAGCTAGGAAGTGTCTGAGGCCAAATTTGAATCCAGGAATTTTTACCTCTAGTCCTGGCTATTCATTGAGCCACACAGCTGACCCTTCAACTACTTTTATCTTAATTAATTCTTATATTAATTTTAGAATATGTGTGACTTTTGCTACTTGCTCCTACCCCACTTATTACTACTTCCTCAGGAGGACAGAATTGGTAGTTCTGATTCTGCAATCTGTAGCCACAGTTTATGTGGAAATTACCTTTTATAATGTAGATTTTTGTAACAGCATGTTCAGATGAACTGAGTTAATCAATCTTGACTATTCAACATCAGTTTCAGCCACATCAGCAAATGCTCCCTCTAACTTACAATTTATCCAATTAATTTAGCTTACTCCTCATTCTTGTAAAATGTGCCTTATCTCCCTTGGGACCCTTTATTTCACATCTGCCAATAGAAGGAGACATGCAAGTCAAAAAGCAAGAGGAGTTAGAAATCAGAGTGTAATGAGATTATGGGAAAATTAACTTTATTCTTAAATTTACAAATAATATAATGATGTGAGTATTGGTATTACACTGGGGCCAGGGAAATACATTGCTGAGAAGAACTGGCACTAGAGACTTTATCAAAGAACAGGAAATTACAACCTAGCTGAAAAGACTCAAAGAAAAGAGAACAGAACATTCTCTCTTATTGGTTTTAAGCAAAGAAATAATATCTTCAAGAACTGAAGCCAGGTACTATTACTCTAGAGTTATCTGCTTTGTAATTTCAGGAAAAAAAATAAATGATTGTGTTTCATTTCCTGTGAATAGCTTTATTACTACTTATTTCAACATTCACCCATTTAGACCAGAGGGGTTATATGTATGCCTTTTTTGTGTGCCTATTTTAGCTAAGGAGACTGTCCTTTTATTACTTCTCAAAGGAAATTAGCATATTAGGTTAAAATTAGAGTCTTCTCTTTTAATTAACAAGTGTATGTATATAATTGCCAAACTCTGGAAGAAAAGACAAAGGATCAAAAAGTAAACAATGCAAAAGACAGCAGAACTCCTCATCTAATTGACTTAATTCATTAGTTTAGATTTACATATTACTGATAGTTCAGTAATAGAAGATGCCTTAGAGATCTGCTATACCAACCCAAGTATTTGACCAAGTAATTGAAAAATTTTTTCATTTTTACTTATCATTTCATTCATTTATACAAATTAGGGAACTAAGGATCTTAGATGTTTGACTATTTTAATTCTGGGTGGTCTCACTGCCCCCTTCTGGTACCTTGCTGCTCACCACTCTTTCCCCTCAACTTCAGGATCCTTTCATTTTGTTTCTCTCTTCCCATTCTCTATTCCTATAGACCTGAACTACCCAGACAGTATTCAGTGATTGAGATCTTTATCGTATAGACACACTCCCTGAAATAGAAAGTATTCTCTCCCTCCTCAAATATCCTTTTGTTCAATATTTAGCCTTTTACTCAAAAAGCATTCCTTACAAACCATATGGCAAATACTGTGCAAGGTGCTGGAGATACAAAGATACAAATTAAACAATCCTGGCCTTACAGAAATTTATTATCTATTGGAAAAAAACAACTTGCATTTTCATTCTAGGTCTCTCCTTTGTCCCTCTAAGTTCTACCTTTACATGGTATTGTCTGAATCCCTTCCTATTAGAATGTGACACAAGAGGAGTCATATTTAATCTTTCTATCTTTACCTCTGTCTCATCATTTAGAATATTGCCTTATAGGT
Organism: Gracilinanus agilis; assembly: GCF_016433145.1. Taxonomy (NCBI): domain Eukaryota; kingdom Metazoa; phylum Chordata; class Mammalia; order Didelphimorphia; family Didelphidae; genus Gracilinanus; species Gracilinanus agilis. The sequence goes on from NC_058132.1 coordinate 294,660,030, forward strand.
AGTAAGCATTTAAATATTATTTTGTTATTATTTCTATTATTATTTTTAAAATAGGATATTGACTCCTTTCCTAGTATTGGTAGATATTGAGTGAATCATTAAGATTTTAAAAGAGATTATTTCTCGATCTAATATATCCATGGCTGCTAGTACTCTACATTGTAAAAAACAAAACAAAACAAACAACAATAAAATAAAAAATAAAACAACAAAAAAAACAATAAAAACCAAACTTTTCCTCCCCTACAGTATCCTCCAATCCACTGTAGTACACATAATTAGTTTAATTTCAGAACTAATTTTAACTTCTAGTTGGTTAGTTCTAGAAAAGACCCTAGAAAATCCAATCTTTTCGTTTTATGCCTGAAATAATTGAATCTCAGAGAACAGAAGTAATTTAATTTAGATAATAGAGCTATATATCATAATACAAATGAGCAAACTGAAGCCTTTAAAATTATAGATATATTTTATATTGGTGCCTTCCTGAGTGGCCTCTGGGAGGCATCATTAATGTTTTGGCAAGTTATCTTGGCCTCTTTCACTGGATTTAAGTGAATCTCTGTTCTTACTATAACTCATTAATAAATAATTTAATTCATTTATTTACTTATTTTTTTGAGATTTGGTCTCCTGATCTTTTCTGAGGGGAATTTTAATGGCCATTAATGGCTCTATCCCATGCTGTTTGCCTCAGAAGCTTTAATTTGTTATGTTTTTTTCTGACCTGAGTTCTTTTAGGCATCCTGATGACCCTCTGTTCCTGGGGGCCCACCATGTTGGTCCAATCTCAATATGGATATCCCCAATCTGCTTTAGTCTTTTTTTTTTTAACCCTTAACTTCTGTGTATTGGCTCCTTGGTGGAAGAGTGGTAAGGGTGGGCAATGGGGGTCAAGTGACTTGCCCAGGCTCACACAGCTGGGCTGCTTTAGTCTTACCTGTAGCTCAGAACATAAAACTCAAGTGATCCACCCATCTTGGCCTATTCCAAAAGCAGGGATTACAGACCAGGTGTAGTTGGTCATGAATAATTTCTTAGGATGGGTTACTTTTCAGCTGGCTGATTCTATACTTCTATTTGCTATTTTGTTTTAATTTCAGACATGTAGAGATAACATGTATAGAGTATTATATGTATAGAGTATTATGATGATAAATTCTTGAAGTACAAGTCTAAAAGTTCCTCTTGTTTCAATTTCTAGGTCCTTAAAATTGCTATCATCACTACTATTGTAGACTGTTGTCCTTTCTTTATGGTGGTCTCTGCATCACAGTGTTAGAGGTTTTTTTTCTGATAAATTCACCAATCTTTCTACCTGAATCAAGCTATTATCATTGTCTTTGTCTCTGGAGGAGGAGGCTTGTTTGGGCTCCAAATTCAGTTCTTTGGATTCTAGTAGGTTATTATTTGGATAGCGCCCATTAGGAGCCTGCCTTCTTAGCCATCTGTTGCTATGTCATAATTATCATTTGACATCTCATTACCTCCTAATTCTTTCAGTATGAGGATTAATATCTCATTTCTCTCAACTTCAGCCCCAGTCATAAAAGTACAGTAACTCTTGGGAAAACAAGTAGCAAATTATGTCAAGTGCATTGAGGAAGTGGGTAGCTCTTTTTAGCAGAGTTAGACCACCTTGATTCAAAACTAACTTGATCCTTAGAAGAGTAAAACACTCTTTACTACTGGCCTTCATGTCTGACATAAAACTTAGAATGCAGAAGGGATGTAAAAGCGATGTTTCCATTAATGAAGATTGGGCAAAAGAGGCAATAGCAAGAAGGAAAGTGATTGACTATATCAGAAGTGGTTTGACTTAAAGTAAGCAGAGTTTTAATGTGTAAAGATTTTATTTTTGGGTCCTTATTTGAAGGGAGAAAAATTAGATAAATGTGAGTGGGATGAGACTTTAGGAGAAATGGAAGGTCTGCAGAAGCTAAAATATTAGGACATTAAAAGGTAAAGTTATAAAATGTAAAACTACCAGCAAATGTCACCCCCAAACTAAGAGACATAAGAGAAAGCCTTCAGATGCAAAATATAAATTCCCTACCTTAGAAAGGGTGGGTGACTTGAATATCTTCATTGTATATGAAGGTATGTAGGGCAATGAATGCACCACCAGGACACAGACTTTATTCATGTAGTTGTTCCTAGGCCTCAATTTATGTAAAATTCCTAAAGAGATGTGAGTAATGTAAACACTGACGACTACAAGGGAACACCAAGAGTTATTTACAGAGAGAAAAGACTTTTGAACAGGAGGGATTTACATAAGAGGGAAGAAAAATTCTGAGTAATAAATTCACTGAAGTGATTGACAAACTAAGAGTTAAAACTTTGAGGGAGTCAAAAGGAAGAAGCTTCAAGCTTTTGCTGCTCCTAAGCTAAGGGTTATGCTTTGCTCAAAGAGCCTCTATAGCCCTCTATTTGAAAAAGAGGGAAAATAAAGTTAAGATGGTACAGCTCCAGCTAAAAAGAATGTATCTCCCTTTAGCTCTGGCAGCCGCTGAAAGTGGAAAAAAAGTATAAAGCTTTGAAAAGTAAGTTCAACTTCTCCTGCAGAGATGCTATAATCAGAGAAGAGCCAAGAGCTTAGCCTAGCAGAAGCTGCCCAGAGGAAGAGCAAAGTGGCACCTCCAGGAGTAATAATCTAGTGTCAGTGGCTGGTCCAATACTATTTAGCAGCCTGGGGCTGCTGAAGTGCCCCCAGGGAAAGGGTGAGGTCCTTATCCTAGTTTCTAGTCCCAAACTTTTTTTTTGACCTATGTGCCTCTGTCTTCCCATTTATAAAATGGAGGTCAGTCCCTATACATTTGACAAATGTAAAAATAAATGAAATAAACCAGCAGCAACATGTTAGAAAACAATGATTTGTGTAGTGAGTGGAAGAGAAGGCTGACTAGAAAAGAAATATTTATATGGCAAGAGCATAAGACAAGAGATTGATGGTTAAGCAGTATTTCAGAATTCTCAAGACAGGAGATATGGGTAGAACCAAGATGGTGGCTTAGCAGCAAGGAAAGCTGAAACCCCTCTGACAATCCTTCCAAACTAATCTTTAAAAAGCTTCTCATAATGACAGGAATCAAGAAGTAAAGGCAAAATGGAGTGAGGGGGCTCTTCCACTGAACACAACTTGAAAGGTAGAGAGAGAGAGAGAGAGAGAGAGTTGATTTTCATAGGTTAAGGGGGAACTGCAAGCAAAACTGCTCCCAAAGGATTGTTGGCTGACCACCCTCCACCTAATGTACCAGGTTCAACAAGTGGGCATAGGCTAACTTTGGGATCCAAGGATGAGGGCTACACCAACAAAAGAGCCCCCCAGAAGCAGCCCTTGAAGTCTCAAGCTCTGGCACCAGCCTGCAGTGAGGTCCATAGCACTGGGCCCTTTCAAGCCTGCTCTGCTTCTGTGAAGAACTAGCACCAGGACAAAATAGCTCATAGTGCTGATCCCTGCAGAGGAAACAGAATCACTTAGCTGCTTTCAGAATTCTCATTTCACAAAGTAATACTGAAAAATTAAAATTGTACCAAATGTAATATGCTAAATGTAATATTTAGAATTGGTTTGGAAATATAATATTAGTTAAAAAAGATTATTGTGGTTGCTGTTTATAAAAATAACCAACCCTTAAGTCATGAGGATGATAGTAGCTTTTAACAATTTAATTTTAATATAAATATAATCTTTTTAAATTTTTATTTAATTTTTAGTTTTTATTTTGAATATTTTCCCCTAGTTACATATTTCATGATCTTTCCCTCTCCCCCAAGCCTCCCTAACCTCCCTTAGCTGACACACAATTCCACTGGGTTTTACATGTATCATTGATCGAGACCAAATTCCATATTATTGATAGTTGGACTGGAGTTATTGTTTAGTGTCTACATCCCCAATAATATCCCCAACAGCCCATGTGTTCAAGAATATAAATATAATCTTAAGAAAGAGGGAGAAGCTGGGTAGCTCAGTGGATTGAGAGCCAGGCCTAGAGACAGGAGGTCCTAGGTTCAAATCTGGCCTCAGACACTTCTTAGCTGTGTGACCCTGGGCAAGTCACTTGACCCCCATTGCCTAGTCCTTACTACTCTTCTGCCTTGGAACCAATACACAGTATTTATTCCAAGATGGAAGGTAAGGGTTTAAAAAAAAGATTTAAGAAAGAACTAAAGAGGGAAAGAAATAAAAAAAAAATACTTCCTAGGTTACCAGCCCACGAGAGTATCTTCTACCTCAGCCACCAACCTCCAGAGAGACCAGCCCAGAACTCCAGCCCCAAAAACCCCTTTCATCTACATCACTTCTTTTTCCTGTAAGCTGGTCTAATGGATCTCAGGAGCCAAGTCTTTTTGTTTGGAGAATTCCAGCTAAGCTAATAGACTGATTCAGCCAGGCAGAAAGTTCATGAGCCTGGGAGGAAGGGATTCCCTTTATACAACAGGGGAAAAAAAGATTGGGAAAATGGGCAAATAAAACACTTAACTCTTGAAAATTTTTATGGCAACAAAAAGCAAAGAGCAGAACCAATAGGAGATGGTGAGATCCAAGCAATCTCATGCAAAACTTCAAAAATAAAAGAATTCTCAATATACAAAAGGTTCAAGAGGGAGGCCTCAAGGGCATGGACTGATGTGGGATTCACTATCTGCCTAGCCTAGTCCAGAACCTATAGATCCTGATAAGAAGGTACCTTATGACCCACCTGGCTTATCTTTGATAGACTGACCCATCCAACCAACCCTTGAGCAATTTATAGCATACTGAATATGGGTCTCACTACCCTTGTATTTTTAGTTCCTCACTACTTTTTTTTTTTTTTTGGAAACTCTTACTTTCTATCTTAAAATTGGTGCGTGTATTGGTTCCAAGGAAAAAGAGATGTAAGGCCTAGGCAATAGGTAATAGCAACTTACCCAGTATCAGATAGGTAGGAAGTGTCCGAGGCTAGGCTTGAACCCAGGACCTTCTGTTTCTAGGCCTGGCTCTCAATCCAATAAACCAGCTAGCTTTCCCACTGAGTAAATGTTTTTGCTAAAGATCAGAATCTACTAGGAATAAAAGGATTACCACTCATAGGACCTCTTAGAATCCTGGAAGGAGTAACAGTCACGCCTCTCAGAACCCAATGACTCAGTAACCGGGTTAGTTTGGCTAATGAATCCAGAAGGGCTCTTACATAAACATATTCTAGAATGGACATAATACAGTGCAAAAAACATTGGCCCTGGTTTCAAAACCTACCTCTGTCTTTGTGACTTGGAGAAAACCAATTTATATCCTTGGGTCTCAGTTTCCTTATCTGTAAAACGAGAGGGTTTACTAAGTGGCCTGAGCTCTTTCTGCTCAAAATCTAGGATTCTCTTGCTGCTTAATTAATAAATTATTTGTCTTCAAAATATAGTATTATGAGTAGGAGACTGAGGGGATGAGGGAGGGTACAAGTTAATATCATTAATCAGAGCAGCCTGAATCTTTCATAGTTTTCTTTTTTTTTTTCTCAAATGACTGAATGAAAATTGCCATGCCTACATGTGAAATATGAGCTTTAAAGGCAATATTTGGGAATGGAACTGAGGATGAGCACCCCACCCTTTCCCTTGGGGCACTTTGTATCCAGTGGCCAATCAATGAGTAGCTGTGCTTCCTACCCTCTAGGTTTCTACTCCACTGTGATATTTGAGAAATTTTATTAATGTGCTGCAAAAATAAAGTTCAAAAGATAAATATAGACCATAGATCCAGAAGTGTAAGGGATTTAGAAGCAATCAAATCCAACCTTTTCATTTTACAGATGATGAAATTGAGGCACAGAAATGTTAAGAGATTTTCCCAGTGCCATACAATGAGTAAGTTCCTAAAGTGGATTTGAACTAACTTTTTTTTTTTGACTCCCAGTCCAGCATTCTATGACTCTATGAAGTCTTTATAAGGTCTTAACACAGAGAGAAATTATCTCTGGTTCTCTCTGGTTATTGAAAAGAATTTCAAGAGGCCAAAGGACTTTTGGAGAACATGTAGATTTAAGAAGGAAGAAATTTCACTTCTTGGGGAGCTTCTAAGTGCCATTAGTACTAATTCAAAGTAACAGAGCAGAGATGGAGTTACTCACCCATTTAACCTGGAATTGTCATCAGCCATAAAAACAAGTCTTTGGAAAGTATTAAGTTATGTAAGTACATCAATGAAGTGGCTTCAGTTAGTAGTGTTGGACCACTGTTTTTCAAAACTCACTTGACTTGGGGGCAGCTGGGTAGCTCAGTGGAGTGAGAGTCAGGCCTAGAGACAGGAGGTCCTAGGTTCAAACCCGGCCTCAGCCACTTCCCAGCTGTGTGACCCTGGGCAAGTCACTTGACCCCCATTGCCCACCCTTACCAATCTTCCACCTATGAGACAATACACCAAAGTACAAGGGTTTAAAAAAACAACTCACTTGACTTACAAAATGGTGACAATCTCACTGATAGGATCTCAGATTTACAGAGACACTGGAATATAGAAAAGAACATTATTTCCAACACTTAAGAAGTACTGAAGTTCAAGCTATATATATGAAAGAAGGGAATTATAAATGACTTGCTTTCCCATTAATATTTCCATCCTCACTTTATTACCCACTATATCCAGTCTGTTGACAAGTCCTATTGATTTTAACCATTACAGTATCTTTTTATGTATCTCTCCTTTTTCTCCTCACACTGCCACAACCCCAATATAGATTCTTTATCACCTTACTCTTGGATGATTGTAGTAGCTTTTTACTACAATGATCCAAGGAGAGGAAGAAACTATATAGTTGGTTGGTCTCCCTGCCTTGGGTCTCTTCCTCATTCCAGTCTATCCTCCACTCAGCTGCCAAAGTGATCTTATTAAATTGAAGGTCTGATTCCATTACCATCCTACTTGATAAAAACAGGAGATCTTTATTACTATTAAAATTAAATGCAAAATTCCCTTGCCTGGCTTTTAAGTCTCTTTACAAATTGATTCCCTCCTACTTCCCCTGTCTCTCACCTTACTCTCTTCTTTATAGTTTATGATCCGGTGACATTAGCTCTCTGGTGATTTTTCATATATGATACTACATCTCCCATCTCTGAAATTTCATTGGCTATAATCCATCCTTGAAAAGTTCTTCCTCCATATCTCCATCTCCCACATTCCCTGGCTTCCTTTATGTTCCAGTTAAGATTTCTCCCTTCTGCCCCACATATCCCACAGATTTGAAGTTGCTTGAATATTGTTTACCCCATTCAGATGTCATTCCTCAAAGGATTGAGGAAATAGTTTTGCTTTTCCTTATTTCCCTCAGGACTTAGTACTGCCTGGTGCATGTTAAGGACTGAACATATGTTTGTTGACTTGACTTTTAAGGGTGAGACAGAATGGAAATGGGAAGGAATTTCCCCTTTCCCTATAGAGATCATGAGAGAATCCCAATTTCTTTCGGTGGTCTCTCAGGATTCAATTTAATTTAATAAACATTTATTAAGTTTCTACTATGTGCCAGGCAATCTTTGCCTTCAAGGAGTTTACAGTGTAATGTGGGAAATAAATGCTTAATAGGAAGCTTGAAAGTGTGGAGTAGAAACAAAGAAATGCCTGACTTAGGGCATCTTGTTCCATCAAATTAAAGCCAACAGAGCTGCAGATAGAAAGGACAGTGAGTTAAAAGTCTGAATCCATTCTTCTATAAAGGAAGCCTTTGAGAGAAGCTGTGTGCTCTACCCTTTAGCTCTCTAATCACAGGGGACAGGAGGCTGAGGGTGGTGGGAAGGGTGATGAGTAGCAACATTTTGCCAAAGACTGTTGTGGGTCATAGGGTTGTTTAATGACTTTTGAACTAAAGGGAGCATTAGAAGCTATTTTCTCATTTTACATATGAGATAATTGCAACAAAGAACATCTAAGTGACTTGTCCAGAACCGCATAGCTAGTACCTGAGGCAGAATTTCAAAATAAATTCATCTTGCAAAGCTCTCTATCTATTCAATGTTCTGTGCAAACTAGATCAGAGGGCAATATTCAACTGATTACAATAGGAATAAGTTAATTCCATTCCCCAATTGATTTATTACCCTCATCAACTTCATTCAGAAACTGGGAAACTGAATTCTTTCCCCTGGATTGGGAGCTGCTTCATTGCATAGCCTTGATCTAGGTATTTTGCTGCAAATGGATTTCAAACCAGTTCAAATAAATGTTTGACTGAAGACTGAAATGATCTGTAGTTATAATCTGGTATCCTAACTTTTTACGTAGATCCCCTTATTACAAACCAATTTTCTAGTTATGGCCTGGTAATTTATCCATGCAAACGTTTTTCTTCACTGTCAGGTAGTCACAGATATGACCCTCCTCCTTCTCCACTTCACAGTCTGAAAGACAGTACAAGGAGATTAGATTTCATTTGATTCCACTAGGTGGCTGGGATTAGGTTTCTCTTCTAAAGCATTTAATTTGGGTTTTAGCACTTTTACATGCCTTCTCTGTTGAAATTCTTGGTGCCTTGTCTACTGTAATCTGAAGAAAGGATGTTTGTTCTGTCTTGCTTTGGTGATTTCTTTGGATTTGCATAAAAACAATAATAATTATGAAATGTAAAGCTGTCTCAATACCATTGACAAGCCAAGGGATACCAGGCTGATCTCAAAAGCTTTAAGCACAGTAGCAAGCTTATGCAGGGGTTAAACAGTGAGACACCAAGAACTGAGCAATATGCCTCCAGTGAGATCCAGGAAAATCAAAGGGCAAGCTGGTCTTATTTTAAGCACCACTTATCAGAATTCCACTTAGAAAAACTGCCTCATTTTATGTTTTTCAAGAGCTTAAGGATGGGAGTTATCTCCCCCTCACCCCCTGCCCATCACCCAGCATTATTCTAAACTGTTAATGAGGAAATCTGGATTAGACAAAGAATTTTAATTTTGTGTCCTCATCTGTTTAGTGGGGTTACCAATATGATGTACTTCCCCAATATATTATGGAGTATTATTTATAAAAGGTTTTTAGTTCCCCCAGAGTACAAAGTTTTTTCTTTTGTTATCTCAGCAGCACAGAAAAGGACTTTGAAAGGTCATCTAGTCAATCCCCTGTCTCTAAACAAAACTTTAGCTTCATCCATGACGATAATAATCTGTCTTAATTCAAAACCTATTTCCTTTTTTCTCTTTGAGGAGATTCTCAAATTATGCTGTTTTTAGGTTTTTCAATAAAAATGTTTTCCATTTCTGGTATAATATTTCCATTAAGAAAAAAATGGAAAAAAAGAAAGCAGTTGTGGTAATGTGACTGGATGCTGAATTTTAAAAATAAGATCCAGTCTCATCACTTTGATCAATTTGAGTGAGTCACTATCATCTCTTTTGGCCATCAGTGCTGATTTTCTTGATGGTCTGCACAAGCAAAGCAAATAAATAGAGAGTGAGAGAGGCACAAGTAGATGCTAGAGTCTGGTTACTTCATTATTTCAAAAAGTACTTAAAGAACTGTTAAGATTTAACAAATTCTCCATAAGCCTCTGGGGCTATAAAGACAAAGTCAGTTCATATTGTCAAGGACTCTATAATGTTTTAGGGGAAACAATATAACCACATATGAGTAAATGCAAAATATTTGCAAAGTACAGAGAAAATAACATAATAATAACAATGATAATAATGACAATAATAAGCTAACATTTAGATAGTGTTTACTATGTGCCAGGCACAATGCTAAGTACTTTATACTTATGATCTTATTTGAACTTCACAACAACTTTGGAAAATAGGGACTATTATTATCCAAATTTTACAGTTGAGAAAACAGAGGTTAAATGACTTTCTCAGGGTCACACAGCTACTAAGTGTCTGAGGCTAGATTTAAACTCAGGTCATCCTGACTGCAGGTCTAGCACTCCATCCACTAGACCAGTGGTTCCCAAACTTTTTTGGCCTACTATCCCCCTTCCAGAAAAAAATATTACTTAGTGCCCCTGGAAATTAATTTTTTTTAAATTTTAATATCAATTAATAGGAAAGATAAATGCACCTGTGGTCATCACCGCTCTCCTGGATCGCTGCAGCACCCACCAGGGGGCGGTAGTGCCCACTTTGAGAATCACTGCACTAGACTATCTAGCTTACCTTAATTTCATGGGACAGGGTACTAGTAAAGTCATTGGGTGAGAATAAATCTCATGTAGGAGGTTGTGCATGAGCTGAACATTGAAGGAAACTAGGTTTTCTATGAACCAGAGGTAGGAAGTCAGAACATTTCAGACATTTGGAAAATCCTATTCCAAGACCCAGAGAAAAAAGTTGAACATTAATAAGGGATATCTAGCAAGCCCTTATTGCTGGACTATAGCATGAATGAAAGAGGATAAGATGCAATAATCTTGGAGCAGTAGATTGGTGGTAGCCTGTGAAGCACTTTAAATGCCAAATGGAATAATTTGTATTGTGATAAATAGAAAGTTATTGTCAGCGTCAAACATGTTTATATTTAAGAATGTCATTTGGGCCCCTGTGTGGCAGGTGGATTTGAGAAGAATGAGACTGGAATCTGGAAGACCAAGAAGAAAGCTCTCATATTGACTAGGTGAAGGGTGATAAGGGTCTGAATTGGAATGCAACCCTGGAAGGAGAGAAAGTAATAGGTGCAAGAAATGTTAGAGGTTTATAAAAATCAATGATGCTTGGCAACTGAAAGGAAATAAGGAGAAGAGGGTAAAGGAGGAAGAAATAATTAAGGATTAATCTAAAGCCATAAGTCTGTTGGTTAGAAGGATAATGGTATCCCCTGCAAAAGAAATAACGAAGGTTGGGGGATGGATAAGTTTAGGAGAAAACAAAAGATTTTCTTTTTTTAATATGTTGAATTTGAGATGCCAGTTGAATATAATAGATGGAGATTTCTAGTAGACAAGTGATAATTGATTTTTCAGAACTTAGTTGAGGAATAAAAAGATATACATTTGTATTTTGATATGTGATAGAAAGAATAATTTAAGTCATGGGAACTGAAGAGATCTCTGAGAGGAGATAAGAGGTCCTTTGTCAGTAATCTACAGTTGCTCCAGTCAATCATTCAATTAATTAATCAACAACAATTTATTGAACATGTACTAGTTAACAGCTACTTTCCTAGCCACCAGCAATCCAAAGACAAAGAAGAAACAGTTCCCAATTTCAAGTAGCTTACAATCTGCAGAGGCTAGAGGACATGCATGAGTAAATATATTTTGTGATTGGCTAGGAATTTTGTTTATAAAAGGAAAAAAACATAGCATGCTATCTTGAGGGGATGGAAAGGTCAAGTGAGTTTTTCACAGATAAGGGACACTTCCAAACAGATGACCAAGTCAAAAAAGAGAGATCTTAAACTATCTTTGGGAGCTGGCTTTTCCCCTAGCTCAAAAATGAAGTTACTTAGACCTTCTTAACGAATTCAAGTCATTTTAAATTCTCAAAAGAATCACACTGAAAACTTGATGTTTTCTAAAGTTTCTGAAGTTCTAAGGAATCATATACGTTTTTCCCTCTTCAGCTCCTAATTATTGCAAAATGTGACAAGTAATTCACACTTCCCAAACTCTGTTCTCTCTTCCTCCTTCCTCCCCCTGAATTCTTTAATCATCTTAATACTGTCAGCTATGTCAGCAAGATTGTGTCCTCTACTACCAAGGAAGAGTATAATAGCCAATCAGGAAGAGGGAAGTGGTCCAAAAGTTCTTCCTTTCAAGCCCAGGATGGTAGACAGGGTATATGGCAAAGCATATTCACAAAGCCAGTGTCTTTTAGAAGAATCTCTTGAATTTAATGAAAGACAAAAATATTCATCAAACTGATAATTCACAGAAGAAATTTAAAAGTTTGAGACAGTTCCAATTTACATTTTCATTGTAAAATGCACATCTGGAGGTGTCAAGTATCTGCACCTGCCAAAGCAAAATATTCCTTTATTCTGTTCTTTATCCATGTTTTCAGTAGTCATGCATTCTCCTCCTCAACAATTCTGGTCTATATTTCCTGAGGAATCTTTCCTAGAGTACCTGCCCAGCAAGCAAGCAATACAACATAAATCATGGAATTTTGAGTTGGAAGAGACCTTCAGGATTGTAAAGTCTAACAATCCTGGGACATATATATATATATATATATATATATATATATATATATAATCACCACCAGACTGCCACTGAGGAGGCTTCCACTAAGGGAAGGAGAGCTAGAAACAGGCAAGATGTCCTGGAATATATGAGGATCTTAGGCTCCTACATTAGTGGGGGTTTGGACAGGGGAAAACATTCCAGTCTTCTCGGTGCCATGGGTGACTTTCTAGTAAATAACTCATGCTAAATTCAGGTGAATTGAGGGAGAAGTAGACACACCTAGAGAGCCTTGTCTTTTCTCTATCAATTTTTTGTTACCATTTATATACACATATACCACACAATACAATATGTAACACAACAATAATATGATACATATGATTTTCTCTATGTAATAAATTATAATAAATATGTGTGAAAATATGTCATTCTTCCCCAAGAAGGCAAATAATATGATATAGATTGTACTTTTTTCATTATTTTATATTTTCATATAATATATATTTCCCTGTTGGGCATGTTGTGAAACAAAATACATATTGCTAAAGAATGCAGAGCTTGGTTTCTTTGTCTGTAAAATAAAAGGCTTGGTCTCTTCGGTCTTTATGGACATTTTCATTTCTAAAAATATGACACTGAAAACAAAACACATATCACACTAAAGAAAAATTCATGAAAGAAATAAAGTGAAGAATAGTATGCTTCAATCTGTATTGGGACTTCATCTGTTCCTACTAGGAAGGTGGATATCTTTTTTTGTCAAGAGTTCCTTGGAGTTAGCCTGGATCCTTTCTTTGTTGATAATAGTTAAGCCATTCACAATTGATTATCACACATTATATGTAATAGTTGTTACTATTTTTTGACTGTGTTCACTTCACTTTGCATCACCTGATGAAAGTTTTTCTAGGTTGTCGTAGTTGTGTGTGTATATGCACGTGTGTGTGTGTGTGTGTGTGTGCGTGATCATTTTGTTTACCATTTCTTATGGCATAGTAGTAATCTATTATTATACTATAACCATATAGCAGAACTTTTTTTAGCCATCCCCCAATTCATTGATGAGAACCTCCCTCCTCTAACCAATAGGAGAGGACCACTGGGCTTTTCTATCTGCCCAGAAGATGATCCCTTCTCCATGTGTTGTCTCTCTCTATTAAAATTGCTTGACTGAACCTTGAGCTGTTTGAGGCACTCTTCCTCTCAAATTTGCAGTTCTAGACATTAGCACAATGATTTGCCCTTTGTAAGCATTAATGAATTTTCATTCATTCATTTATTAAAAAAAAAAATTGAAGCAGCATGTTGGCTCCCTTTATGTAGTACCCTCAGAGGATGAAATTTATTTTGGTGGAAGGTCACTCAGTTGTCACATAGTATAAAGCAGGAAATTTCTCCTCCCCAATCCTGAGAATATAGGATTGGAAAAAGAAAAAAGGAATTAAACTACACCTGGGAAGGTTTAGCACCAGCATCTCATACATATATAAATTTATACACACATATGCATACACCTATATATATGTATATATATATATATACACACACATGGACACAAGTCTATACCTTTGTATTGATATGTGTGTACACATAAAACATGTCTAGCTATACATATATGTGTAAAGAGATCATGGATGAGGTACTGAAAAAAACCAAGCTCTCAAAGAATCACAAGCAGCGTTAGCAGTGGAGAGCGCAGGATGCAGCCCAGAGTGACTTCCTCTGCAAACGTGAACTTAATCATACATGAAAAAAAGAGATATTCACTAATAAAGAAACATTTGAAGCATTAAAAACATCAACTGATGAGATTTATTTGCTTCTTATACACCTCAAGTAACAGAAATAAAATGGGAGCAAATAAAGGCAATAGGCAAAGACAGTACCAGAAGCAGAGTGATAGTAGAGAGATCAGTAAGAGACTTCTTTCTAAATGTGCCTAAGGAAACAGGGACAAAAGCAGAAATCTGACAGAGGTAACAGTGAAGAGGCAGAGCTTAGGAATTGTGGGTAGAACCTGGTGACACTCCAGATTGATTGTCCTATCCATTTTGCCACCTGTAGGATCAATGTCTTTTTCATAAGTCATTTCTGGTTTCTGTTTTAGGAAGATATCAACTGAAGACTAGTAGGGCAGGTAGTGGAGAACCTACGGTCATGGTATATATTGTGATACTTATATAAGAATAACACTAGAGATAGGTAGAACGAAGTGCTTTATAAAGTTTGTGGGGCAAATAAGAGAAAATTCCATGGATTACAAAGTAATAATAGGAATTCAAGAGGAAGAGGAATTAAAGGAAGAGGCAGCTTTAACTACAAAAGTTTTTAGTTTTTTTCTTTCTTTCCTATTTTTTTTACAAAATAACTCAAAGAAGTTTTAAAAAATGGTTAGAGCAACACTTTCCAAACATCTGAGAGTATACACAATCTGAGTAACAATACCACCACATCATTATTGCACATGAAGACTTTGATATTATATGTATTTATCTCATCAAATGAGCTAATATTTGCGAAGCACTTAGCACAGTACCTGGAAAATAGTAGGCATTATATAAATGTTAGTCATTATTGTTATTATTATTATAAAAGAAGCAGCATGGTAAAGTGGAAAGATGATTGGATTTGGAGTCTGGGTTTACCCAATCTGGGTTGGGTAATTTTATTCATTTATTCTTCATTCATTAAATAGGTTTAAATCACACCTGTCCTCAATTTCTACCAGTGCAACCTTATGCAAATCTTGTTAACCTTCCTTGGTCTCTGCTTCTTATCTATAAAATGAGGGATTCAGCTAGATGGCCTCTAAGTTTCCTTCTAGGTCTAAATATATGATACTATGCCCAGGCTAGCTAAAATTGGAATCAACATTTAACAAATCTTATTTTGCCGTAAAACCATGGGCACTTAGGAAATCAGCGAAGTATGTTATAATTTCATATTGACACAACAAAGAACTGGTCAATGAATAAAATGCTAATTTATTCAAGAAGTAAAAACTCAAGATTGCATGCTTTATGCCCTCTTATTAAAGCTAATTTGATTAGCCACCAAAGCTAATTCCTAAGATCTTTGATCATTGTTTCAATCATATGTAGGAAACACAGTTAATTTATCACTCCTGGACCCCTTATGCTTCTTGTTTTCCGCCCTGATCCCTGGTGAACACTTTCATTTATTTTAGTAGGTAAAATTTGACCCCATGCTCTCTGACATACCTTTATCTGCAAGGCCGGGATTTTTCCTTTACTCAGCAAAAGTGTTTTTGACTGCACCAAAATTCAGCAAAAATGCTCCAGAATGAAATCTTCCTTTCATTTTCATAACCTCTAAAAGTCCAAATAAGTTGGCCTTACCTTACCAGGAAGACATTCTGCCTAGTTCTGGTTGGTGTATTCAAGAAGCTAAATAAGTAAATGAGCAGTATGATACTTTATTAATTGAAAAGCAAATTTTCTCCCTCTCTGCCTTGCAATATATAGTCAGACAATATACATTGGTTAAACCTTGTAAATAGCAGAGTATATAGTCTCTTATCTTAAAAAAGAGTAGAAAATTTTTATCCAGGTTTATTGACAAATAAAAACAATAGAAATCACTGCTGCTTTCTTTGGTTCTGTATCCTGCTAAATAATCTCATTTTTACCTCCTAATTGGCCTCAAATTCTCCATTTCTTAGTCTCTATCTGTCTTTATCTTTTGGCCTTTGTCTCTCTCTCTCTCTCTCTTTTTCTATTTCATAATTCTCTGTCTTCATCTCCCTTATGCCTCTTTTTCTCTGTCTGTCTTATCTCTGCCTGTGACTGTTCTTTTTTAGCTAACTACATTCTACTAGTGATGATATGACATATACACTCCTGGTTCCCCTCTTGCCTAATTGCTCCTTGTCCATCTCCTTTGCTGAATCTTCATCCAGCTCACTCCCTCTAATTGTAGATGTCCCTTAGGGCTTTGCACTATTCCCTCTTCTCTTTTCTCTCTATGCTTCACTTCACTTGTTGATCTCATTGACTCTCATGGAGTTAAATATCATCTCTATGCTAGTGACTGTCAAGTCTACTTATTCCTCATTTCAATCCCTAGTCTCCCATATCCAAAAACCTTTCAGAACTATCAACCTGGCTTTGCAATAGACATCTAAACTCAACATGTCTAAACCAGAACTAATTATCTCCTTCCCAGGCTCCCAAACGTCTCCCTTTCACAGAGCTAATGCTAAAGGCAACACTGTCCTCCAAGGGCTAGATGTTATTCTTGAATCCTCATGATCTCTTATCCCCATATCCAATCTGTGGCCAAGATGTATCAATTTCCCCTTTGCAATAGCTTTCAAATATTTGCCCTTCTCTCCTTTGACACGGTTACCACCCTGTTGTAGGTTCTCATCTCTTCACAACTGGACATTGAAATGTGAGTTGGTTGGCCTGCCACAAGTCTCTCCTCACTCCTTTCCACTCTTCATTCAGCAGTCAAAATGTTTTTTTTTTCTAAAATACAGATATAACCACATCACCCCTATAAACTTCAATGACTATTACCTCCAAGATCAAAGATATAGAAGAAACAGAGTACGAATGCAAATTGAAAAATACCATTTTGCACTTTCTTTCCTTCATCAAATTTTCTCTAGTGTAAACAATATGTAGCTTGACTCAGGGAAATATGTATTATATGGTTATATATATATGCATATATATATATAAAACCTAAAACATTTTATCTGTCTCCTTGGGGAGGGAGGCAGGATGGGAATGAAGAGAAAAAAGATAATGAGAAAGATTTTTGGACATAACTAATGTGAGAATTTGTTTCTCTTAGATAAGCATATTTTTACATATTTTATCAATATATTATATTATTGCTATGATACATATTATATATGTATATATACAATAATTAACCCTCAAAAAAATTGAAGACCAATTTTCTGACATTTGAAGCCCTTCATAATCTAGAACTATCCTCTCTTATCTTTCCACTCTTCTTATGCCTTACATGCCCTCCCTGCCACATATTTTTCCATCATCCAGGGACACTGGTCTCATGGATGTTTTAAGAATAAGCCATTTCATCATTGGGCTCCAAGTATTTTCTCTGTACCTCTTTTATGACTGGAATGTTCTTCCTCCTCATCTCCTTCTACTGGCTTCCTTCAAGTCTCACGTAAAATCCAACTTTTAACAGATAACATTTCAAAGTCCCTCTTAATTCTAGTGCCGTCCTTTGGAATAGGTGAGATCAAATCATGTTCCTGAACCTAATGCCTATTCAATGAATTATTACTGATTAACTTTTAATTTTATTCTTTAAACTTAATTAATTAATTAAGAATATTTTCCCATGATTATATGATTCATGTTCTTTCCCTCACCCTTTCCCCTCACCCCCACTCCCCTGAGCTGGCGAGCAATTCCCCTGGGTTATACATGTATCATTGTTCAAAACCTATTTTCATATTATTAATATTTGTAATAGTGTGATCACTTAAAGCCAAAATCCCCAATAATATCCCCATCAGCCCATGTGTTCAAACAGTTGTTTTCCTTCTGTGTTTCTACAACCACAGTTCTTCCTCTGGAGGTGGTTAGTGTTCTTTTTCATAAATCCCTCAGAATTGTCCTAGATCATTCATTGCTGCTAGTAGAGAAGTCCATTTCATTCCATTTTACCACAGTGTATCATTCTCTGTGTATAATGTTCTCCTGGTTCTGCTTCTTTCACTCTGCATCAATTCCTGGAGGTCATTTCAGTTCACATAGAATTCCTCCAGTTCTTTATTCCTTTGAACACAATAGTATTCCATCACCATCAGATAACACAATTTGTTCAGCCATTCCCCTTTGATGGACACCCCCCCCCCTTATTTTCCAACATTTTGCTAACACAAAAACATGGCTATAAATATTTTTGTACACATATTTTTCCTTATTATTGGGGTACATGCCCTGGATCGAAGGGCAGGTAGTCTTTTAAAACCCTTTGGGCATAGTTCCAAATTGCCCTCCAGAATGATTGGATCAATTCATAGCTCCACCAGCAACGTATTAGTGTCCCAATTTTGTCACAATCCCTCCAATATGTTTTATTTTCCTTTACTTTAATATTTGCCAGTCTACTAGGTGTGAGGTGGTACCTCAGAGTTGTTTTTTTTTCCAAATTTGTTGCTTCCCTTCTAATTTTGTTTGCATTGGTTTCATTTGTACAAACCCTTTTTAATTCAATGTAATTGAAATTATTCATTTTACATTTTTCAATACTCTCTGTCTCTTGCTTGGTCTTAAATTCTTTCCTTTCCCATAGATATATCAGGTATACTATTCTATGTGAACCTAATTTACTTATAATTCCCCTTTTTATATTTGTCATTTACCCATTCTGAGTTTATCTTGGTACTGATTAACTTTTTAAAGGTGAGGCAAGGGATAGAGAGAAAAAATGAGAGAGAGAGACATGACAAACAGGGCATAGAAGAAAAATGGACAAGAATTAAGCTCAACAGGATGGTGAGGTAGCTCAGAGAATCAAGAGCCTAGCTTTGAGATAGGTCATGGGTTCAAATGTAAACTCACACACTTCCTGGCTTTGTGACCTTGGGCAAGACACTTAACCCCATTTGCCTAGTCTTTACCACTCTTCTGCCTTGACACAAATACACAGTATTGTTTCTAAGATGCAAGGTAAGGGTTTGAGATAAAAAGAATTAAGCTTCAGTTTCCAACTGGCTGGGCTCATTGCCATCTCAGTCCTGTTTATACTTTCTTCAACTCATTTTGTACTAAGTAATTTAATTCCATTTCCCAAAACAACTCTTGATTGATTGAATATGAAAAGAACTTTTATTCAGAGATTGAAATGTATGTTTTCCTCAGTTTCATTAGTAGAGGGTTCAAGCATTCTTCTATTAAGTGAGAACAGTATTCCTCAAGGGAAAGAAAAATGAGAAACTTTCAAGTTTATGCATCTAGAAATATAAAGGCTATTATGGCTTGCCTTTTGTCATGTTATCAAAATAATATTATCTTTAGCAAACGAGGCATCAAAAGGTTTAGATAAGCTATTGGAATCTAAATTTGAGGGGACTCTCTGTAGTTTAAAACTCATAAGATGCAGAAGAATTTGTCTTAAAAGGAAAATAAAGTATCAGCATCAGGTTAGCAGTGGAAGACCACTGCTGACATCTACTGTTCATGGAAAGCTGACTGGAAAGTTAAGCAGGCTCTTGAGTAAACTCTATTGAGAATAGTTGTATGCTTCAATTATTAAAGTCAATTATAAAAACCTCATTTATCTCAATTCAACACACATTTATTAAGCATCCCTTTTATCGTAAGAAGTGATACAAAGGCAAAAATAAAAATAGTTCATGCCTTCAAAAAGATCACATTCTATTGGGGAGTGCTTCTAGCATGTATATCCACAGTTATAATATGGGGTAGGGCATGAAGAGTTCAATGATGAGAGCAGACAAAATTATTCTAGGAAGCATGGAAAAGAGAGAGAAACTAGAAGGATCAGGGATGGCTTCACAGAGGAAGATGGTAAAGTACTTTGATAAGATCTCTAAGAGCACGACTATGATAGTAGAAAGTGTCCTACAAGTCAAAGGATTTAGTTTCAAATTCTACTTCTGATTCTTACAACCTATGTGACCTTGGATAAACATGTATCCCCAGGGCCTCAGTTTCCTCCTTTGCAAAATGAAGAATTTGCAATAAATGCTTACCCTGCCAGAAGGCAAGTGCACAAATAATTTTACTACAGCCACCATAACTTAATTATAATTATTCCAAATGCTCCAATACTTCTAAAGATTTGTAAGCTCATTGGTATGGCTACTCCCTCCAATATACCATATTCCTTCAATATTTTCATAAAGCATTTTATCAGTTCTATGGTCAACATCCAGGGACCAAGTTTATTTAAGTCAACACTCAGTTCATCATTTGACTCATACTAATGACTTTCTAACTTATTCTGCCATTTCTGAGCTTGTGTTCTATGAGAATTGCCATCAAGAACCCTACTTCTGTTATGCATCAGAGTAGAACTTAAGTTAAAATAAATTCATATGATGACTTAATTTTATCATATGTATATAAATAGATTAGAAAGAAGCATTATGAAGTAAAGGATAAATAGCCTGCTTCATTCACAGCCTCTTATACTTATTGACTTATGACTTTTTTTTTTCAATTTAAATCCTTACCTTCTGTCTTGGAGTCAATACTGTGTATTGGTTCCAAGGCAGAAGGGTGGTAAGGGTAGGCAATGGGGGTCAAGTGACTTGCCCAGGATCACACAGCTGGGAAGTGTCTGAGGTCACATTTGAACCTAGGATCTGGCTTTCAATCCACTGAGCCACCCAGCTGCCCCCGAATTATGACTTTTTTTGAAAATTAATTTATTTTGTTTAGAATATTTCCCATGGTTACATGACTCATGTTCTTTCCCTCTCCTCAACCCTCCTCCACCCCTGCCCTCCATAGCTGACATGCAATTCTACTAGGTTTTACATGTATCATTGATCGAGACCTATTTCCATATTATTGATAGTTGGACTAGAGTTATTTTTAGTGTCTACATTCCCAATAATATCCCCATCAGCCCATGTGTTCAAGCAGTTGTTTTCCTTCTGTGTTTCTACTCCCACAGTTCTCCCTCTGGATGTGGCTAGTTTTCTTTCTCATAAGTCCCTCAGCCTTGCTCTGCATCCTTGCATTGCTGCTAGTACAGAAAGTCCATTACATTCGATTTTACCACACTGTATCAGTCTCTGTGTACAATGTTCTCCTGGTTCTGCTCCTTTTACTCTGCATCAATTCCTGGAGGTCGTTCCAGTTCACATGGAATTCCTCCAGTTTGTTATAAGACTGTCTGCCCTTTGATCTAGCCATACCACTGCTGGGTTTATACCTTAAAGAGATCATAACAAAAAAGACTTGTACAAAAATATCTATAGCTGCACTCTTTGTAGTGGCAAAAAACTGGAAAACGAGGATATGCCCTTCAATTGGGGAATGGCTGAACAAATTGTGGTATATGCGGGTGATGGAATACTATTGTGCTAAAAGGAATAGAACTGACTTATAACTCTTAATAAGTCATTTTACCTCATAGTGCCTCAGGAAACTCTGAGAATACAAGTTGCAAGGCAGATGCTCACCAGTATTTGGTAGAAAGACTATCTTCTATGGTGGTTTCCTATCCCATTGAATTCACATGTGAGTTCTAATTTGACTACAATAAAAATAATTGGATTCTATGCTTTTTAGCAGATTGGGTCAATGTATTTCAAGATACATATTTTTGTGTGAAAATCTCTTCCTTTAACTCTAAGTTTTGTATTTTGTAAAATTTGTAGGAAGAAGGATAGCTCAAATCACAGATACAGAAAAAAATTAACCCACACTTGCTCTAGGGAGCCTAGTGGTATATTCTATTGATATAGTAGGAAAACATGGAGATGTTTTTAGGATAAAGGTATCTTTGAAATCAGTGTTGCCTCTGTGCTTATATTAGTTTCTTAGGTCCAGAGAAGAACAAGAAGCAGTTTCAAGGAGAATAAAAATATCTATTGGAAAGAAGACATTAGCAAGCCAAATAAATCCCATCTGTTTGGAGGAGATAAGCTATCAGGAGATGAATACTGAAGGCTGGAGGAAGGTTTAATAACATCAAGTATATGAAAGATCATTACAGGGTAGTCACTAACTGTTTTCTATTCACACACCATTTTGTGCTATGCAACAATAATTTAGTAGATTACATCCTAGGAGGCCAATAGAACTGATTCACCTCCCAGAGTGCTTGCTTACCTTACTTCCCCTAATGTGATAGAGTCACTTCTTAATTCTTTATTTTGAGGACCATCTGTTGTAATTATGTCCTCTTCCTTCTCTGCCTTCCCTCTATTGTCCAATTACAAATCAGAAAACAGAAAATGATATGAAAATTAAAGTAAGCAAAACACATTTTGGAAAGAAAAATCTATTGCCAGAAATGAAATAACAATGATAGCCCAGATCACAAAATTAATATATATCAGGAGCATTACTTCTTGAATGCAAGGACAGCTCTCCATCTACTATGGCATGCTGTCTCTTGCATTTAAATTATTATGGCTTTGCTCATTAACATAGGTGTATTAGTGTATTAGATAGCCAATCCTTTTCATACTCCATATGAGATAATATCAGATTCACACTGGAGACAAAAGAGAACAAATGGAAAACTCATATTTTAGAATAAACTTAGAAACAGTTGTTTTACAATTATAAGTATTTGCTACTTCTATTTTTACTTCTCCAGCTGCCTTTTAGATTTCTTGGGTCAGTAGCCATTCTAAACTGAACATGTTCAACTCATTATCTTTCCTCTTGATCCCTACCCCTTCCAAACTGCCCTTTTACCATAGAGAGGAGCACTCTTTTCCCAGTCCCTTAGGCTTGTCATCCTCCTATTCAATCTGTTGCCAAGAATTGTCAATTTTATTTTTGTCTCATCTCTAGAATATGCCTCTTACTTTATACAGGACTTCATCACTTTAGGCCTAGACTATTGTAATATCATGTTGGTGGATGTCCCTGACCCAGATCTCTCGCCACTCCAACTTATTCTCCATTTGGTCACAAAAGTGATTTTTTAAAACACAAATACAACCATGCCATTCCCCTACTCATTACACTCCAGTGGCTCCCTATTACTTTGAGCCTTAAATACAACATGAAGCCGTCCATCGACTCCACGAAGATTCCTAGTGGGTTGGACACTCAGAAAGGGGAACCAAGGACTGAGTGAAAATGGGTTACGGGTTAAGGATTAATGGAAAGAGAATATAAGGCAAGAATAAAGACACACAGACACAGAAAGTTTTGGCGTAATGTAGACAGACAGCGAGTAAGCTCTGATGGTCAAGAGCTTCATGGTTAGGAGCTCTGATGGTCAAGAGCTCCCTTGCCAACTGATGTCTTGTCACTTTTATTGGGGTTACAACAGTATGGGGGGAAGAGGAGAGGCTGGTGGCCTGATACATTAACATTATGAGGTAATCATCATAAAATGCAAACTGCCTAAAACAATAAGTAGAGCTAAGATCAGGATCCAGGGTGGATATGGCCTAAGGCATCTACTGATGTTTGATACCTATGTTAATTGATCATTGAAGGAAAAGTAAGGAGACTGAGATAACTGACTCTCTTCTGGGGTGTAGCCTTAGGGAAGGGCTAGGGATTTGGCAAGGTCCACATTCAATTTGACTCAAGATTGCAGAGATCAATCATTAGCAGTATAAGAGTTAAGTTTTTGAATACTTCTTAAAATAATATCACAATTAATGTATACCTGGATTGCTACACAACATGCTCTGTTTGGTATTCAAAGCTCTTGCCTTTAGTGTCTTCTTACATGTTACTCTTCAAAATGAACTTCTTTGATTTAGTGACTTTGTTGTTCCAGGAACAAGACATTCCATCTCTATGCTCCAAATATTTTTCTGGTTCTTCTCTATGCCTGGAATACTCTCAATCCTCATCTTACCTTGGTTCTCTGGTCTCCATTTTAACTCTCATCTAAAATCCTATCTTCTACAAGAATTCTTTTCCAAGTCCTCTTAACTCTGGTGTCTTACTATCTTTTAATTATTTCCTATTTATCCTGCAGTTAGGTTGGTTGTCTATATATGTTTGTTTGTTGTCTCCTCTATTAGACTGTGAAAACTTTAAGGACAGGGACAGTCTTTTATTTTTATTTGTATTCTCAAGCCCTAATATATAGCAGGCACTTAAAAGAAGGATTTATTGACTGACTGGCTTCTATTCAAAGAATGATTTAGTGGAATATCATTCAGAAGTGTAATTTTAACATCTCTTGCAAAAAATACCATGTACAGAAACATTTCCAGACCTCTGGGACCCTCTGAACATATGGATGACTGCATGCACAAAATCCTTCATTGTATTCCTCCATATGACCCCTTTATCCTTTCAGTTGGATGTTTTTCAAATGTTAATTCATAAGTTTCCTTAGAATGATTCCTCTTTTGCCAGTGTTCCCTTTTCTTCCCATTCTTTTGAGGGAGAAGAGAAATAATCTACTTCTCCCTCTTTGCTTCCTTTCAAATTAAGAAGATGATAAAGACTGTGTTGCTGGAGCTCATTATTTTTTTTATCCAATATATTGGCCCAAAGATGAGCTCATCACATGACTCAAATCTCTTCTCTTTCAGTAATGGCCTCCATCCTTTAGATCATCCTTCATCAAAAGCACCTCAATGGGAAGCAACCTCGACTTGCCAGTCACCCTCAGGTATTAAGCCCCTTGATGTTGAAAACAGAGAATTCTTCCTAGCAACACCATCAAGACATTTGATTTTATTCTCCTCTGACCATAAATGAATTGCATTTCAAATACTTCCATCAATTTTAAATTCCAGAGACTTCAATTGTCAAGTTGACCTGGTGGGCAGAAATGAGGCTTAAGCAGATCAAAGTCAAACACTAGATCCCAGCAGGGAGGACTTACAGCTGGTCCAAACAGCCTCAAATTCTGTACAAAAGATCAACAAATTCAGTTGTCTGTTAGAGATTCAGAAAGATAATTCTAGCCTGAAAATCTTTGCTTTCTTCCCTCTTATCTCCCCTTATTCAAGTTCTGCAAACAGACCTGTATATCCTTTTGTTGCTGTTTAAATGTTTTTTAGTCATGCTTAGCACTCTATGATCCCATTTGTAGTTTTCTTGACAAAAATACTGAATTATTTGCCATTTCTTTCTCCAGCTACTTTTCCAGATGAGGTAACTGAGGCAAATAGAGTTAAGTGGCTTTTCTAGGGTCACATAAGTAGTAAGGGTCTGAGGTCAGATTTTAACTCGGGAAGATAAGTCTTCCTGACTCCAGACCCAGCACTCTATCCACTGTAACACCTAGCTGCCCTCAACATATTCTATTATATGCTTTATCTAGGTATAATTTTGCAGAATTTTCAAAATCCTGAATGAATTCAGCTATCCACTTTCTTTTGACCTCAGGTAAGCACAGAGATTCGTACTTTATTATGTGACTTCAAATATTTTCCTCTTATGAAGTCCTTATAACATTGCTACTAAAAAGAGATGAAGAAGAAAACATAAGTAAAGATAAGCTGTCAACATGACCTTGTGTTTTCATGTCTGGTATTTAATGTCTAACTCTAAAACCTTGAATGGAATAGGAAAAGAGCCAGTGACTTTGTTCTTCTGATCAGAGAATCATAGATATGAAGATTAAAGATGTTAAATGCCAAGTCAACAACTGTGTTTTAAGTGTTGCTATTTGAGAAGTCAAATGTCATTGGGACCAATTCCTTATGCATCTATCTATCTATCTATCTATCTATCTATCTATCTATCTATCTATCTATCTATCTATCTTTGTTTGACTGTCTACAGGAAAGGACAACGAAGCTTATGTAGGTTAAGCTGCTCACCCATGGTCACACAGTTAATAGGTGGCAGAATTGTTATTTGAACCCAGGACTCCAAATTCAGTTCTTTTCCCACTACTATGCATTCTCAAACATTAAATTTTGATTTCTCGAGGATTCATAAGGAACACAGAGTGTCTATAAAATTGGATTTCTTAGTGAAAGTGCTTCTTAAGTCAAGTCCCAGATTGTGAGGTCTAGGTATTTTATGGAATGAGCTCTTCATTTTTAACAAAATTGCCATACTACATATCCTTTGTCACCTATGATTCTTTTCACCCTGCAATTAAAATGGTTCTATTGGAAAACAACAGTTGAAACTATGGCGTATTTCATGTTAATTTTTTACTGAGATGTTATTATGCAGATTTGGGTTGAAATAAATGTGGAATTGATATTGGAGACAGTATTGGCTAACCCGTTCTTCTAGAAATCTCTCTCTCTCTCTCTCTCTCTCTTTTACTTTTAGGTTATATGATCATAGATAAGGCTTATTTGTTTCTTATTTTTTCTTGTATTTCTTTTTTGTTAGCTTCTCTTTCTCTTCCCTCCATCAGATCCCAATAATAATTCCTCTTTTCTTATACTTCTATACCTTCTTAGAGATTTCATTCTTTCTTTGATAATGTTAACTAGAACCCCTCGGTTAATCCCTATAACTATCAGGACTACCAATGATAACAACAATAATATTTATATACCACTTAAAGGTTTATAAATCCCTTTACAAAACTAATCCCATTTCATCATCCCGACAACTCTGTTGTGTGAATTTAATAATTAATTAGTTTTACCTCTTATTCCATTTGAAAACCCATTTTGGTTGGTATTGGTCCCATTCTTTGACTAGGTGCACATAAGTACTCTGGGAGGAAGCCAGATGCCATGGCTCCCACATGACTCCTATCATCCCAAAGAGTGGGCTCTGACTCAGACTGAGGTCAAGTCTGTCCCACCAGAGAGTTGCAGAAGGAGTGACACCAGTGGCTTCATAAAAGAGGGAACTGAGGAAGTGAAGGCTCTTTTTGGGCTTCTCTGCTCGTGGCCCTTTGGGGCAGGAGACCCTTGTTGGCACAGCTGCTTTTGGCCAGTTAATGGAGACAAGCATGGCGTCTCTCAGATTAATTAGGCTTAACCAGGTGATCATGTGATTCTCTCTCTCTCTCTCTCTCTCTCTCTCTCTCTCTCTNCTTTCTTTCTTTCTTTCTTTCTTTCTTTCTTTCTTTCTTTCTTTCTTTCTTTCTTTCTTTCCTGTCTACCCCTTCCCCTCTATCTTGTTCAGGTTGGAAGTATAGTAAAAACTAATAAGCCTGATTCCACTCTATATAGGATTTTGACCTGCCATTTTTGATACAGGCTGATTCACCCTCCTTATACAGCTTGGTTGTTCCTTCTTCTAGGATCTTACCAAGTAGGTATCAGTCTTAGTGTAGTCATCCTATTGACTTTGGTTCCATAAAAGTTTAGGACTCCTAAGCTCAAATGATCTACCAGCTTTAGCCTCCCCATTAAGAAGGATTACAGTAATATACCATTATGCCAAGCAAAATTACATAAAAATTGAATAAATTAATAAAATTGCAACACATTTTAAAAATCATATAAACTAAACTTGCTGCTAGGGTCAAGAAAATAATTTTCCCTTGCATTTGAAGCCTTTTAAAATTTGCTGTCAATCTCTCTTGTGGAGCTTATCTCATATTATTCCCTTCCATGCATACAATGCACTAAGAAAATTCATTTATCCTCCAAATATTCAGAATTCTCAAAAATACGGAATGCTCTTAAAACCCTTTTGCCTTGGTTCATATGCTTACTTTATTATAGTCTCATAGAAAATCAGTTGAAAAGGACCTCAGTAGTCTAAAAGTCCAATGTTTCCCAGATCAAAAATTCAATCTACCATGGTTCGTGGATTTATACTGAGAAGAAGCATTGCCATCATCTGTTTCAATCTTCTTTTTTTTAACAAATTATTACAAATGTAATAAATGGCAGAGGCAGGATTTAACTCAAGTCCTATGACTCCATTAGGGAGCTAGATGGCTCAGTGGATAGAGTCCTGGACCTTAATCCACCAGAGAAGGAAATGGCAAACGGCTTCAGTATCTTTGCCAAGAAAACTGTATATAGGGTCAGAAAGAGTCAGACACGACTAAACAGCAATAATCTATGACTCCGTATTCAAAGTTCTTCCCTCTGTATTATACCATTTATAGTTTTCATGAAATCCTCTAGTCAAAAGGAACTCATTGTATCCCATTTCTCTTTTGGGCAGCTATAATTTCTACAGCCCATTTCAAGTTCATACCTTTACTCAATATGAAAAGGCATCTAGCAGCTCTGTATGTTCATTTGATTCTGTATTAATCCATTCACAAGACCCAGGCAAGAGAAAATATGTAATCAGCAATTACATTAATGAGGCATGACTAATATGAAATAAAATCGTATCATCACTGAATTTCAGAGTTGAATAGGACTTCAGTGCCCATCAGTTCAAATAGTACCTGTAAAAAATATCATCTCTAAAACATACCTAACAAGTATTTATTCAGTCTTTAATAGAAAACTTCTATTGAGGGTGAATCCATTGTCTCCTGAGGCATTCCACTATATTTTTATATAACGACTTACTAAGAAGTTTTTCATTATAAGATGTGAGTGTAGGCCAGAGAGGAAATAGAGCTGCCCTTGTAGTCAGCAAGTGCTGCCTCTGACACATATTATATTTGTGACCTTGGGGTAAATCATTTTATCTCTTACCACCCCATTTAACTGAGCCAATAAATTTCTGAGATCTCAGTCTGCATTGGTAGAAGATTTCCTCACTGAAAGTTCCTTCTGACAATGAATTCAGTCTTGAAGTTTTGGGATAGATCTTCATGTTGACTGCAATGGCCATGTGCCTCCCTGAGGTCTTCTTGTGGGAGACTGATTCTGAACCTTACCTTCACTGCTATGTCTCAAATCCCACCAGAATGGTAACTAGCACTTTCTGTGCTCAGGGGAAAAAACATAAGCTATCCTGAAAGACAAGTGTAAAATACATACCCTGGGGAGACGATAAGGGTTTGTGGGGGGTAGGCTGAATCCTGGTGGCAAAGAGCTCACCTGAAGTCTATAACTATAAATTCCCACTTAAAAAATTAATTCTTAAACTTAAAAAATTTATAAACTTAAATATATTGATGCAGATAATAAAACAACAAATATTACCATTTCAATATACAAGAAGAAAAAATAGGTTCATTTATGGAACTAAGAACTGTTGTATACAGATTTTTAAAGTGGATATTCAATTTCCTACAATAGAAATTAGTAATAATAGTAAGATTTTTTTTTCATTTTGCATATTTCCCTTGACCTTTTTCTTTTCTTGTATTTTTTTTCATTTTTTCCCATCTCTTTCCTATATCACTACCCAATAACTAAATATCCTTGCTAACTAGATGCCACCCACCCCAAGTCTCATTCTATGGATCAGGTTTCCAGGGAGATAAATATCTCAGGTTCTGGGTCAAAATTAAGTGTCTAAATCTATAATTTATTCATGGATCTTCAATGATGTATTCACCTTAGTCAATAGATACATGTAGTTCAAGGTAAAGGTATCTACTAAATGACATAATAATATGAACAGAAGTAACAAAGTATCCCTCATATAATCTGAATACTGGGATTATATGACATACAGTGTCAGTGGGAAGAATGAATACATACATGGAGTATACTAGAAAAAAGATGCAACTATAAGGAATACATATGACTAATTAATCACATACCTGCAACACTACAGGGTGCTAATAACTTTTCTCTACTCATGGTGACCCAGTGATGTTCTGTGTAAAACACTAATCTAGGCTATCTGAGCCTCCTCCTCTCTTTGATTCCTTGAAGGTAGATTCTCTGGGCCTGTTTTCTCATGGCTACACCAATTCCTTTTAAGTTAATTGCTTAATTGAAAGGCACCATTACTGAAGGGGTTGGAAGAGAGAATTCCTTTTCCAAAAGGACTCCAGATTGGCTGTAGGTAAGAGACAGAGTCTTTTCCTTTCTAGAGTTAGGTTCTTCTCCCATTACTGACTCAGTTAACTTCCAGAAAATATGCCTTCTTGAATGACAAAATAAATCCTATTTTGATTGATTCCAGAGTTCTCAGGCTCAATTTTTACAAGTTATCTAAGGAGGTGTGCCTGATCCTTTAGCTGGGCAGTGACTAGCTTGAGTTTGATTGAGGAAGTTCTTTACACCTCCTAAGGGAGCCAAGGAGGACAAATTGTTCATTATGTTCCCTTTTCATGTACAATGGAGATCATAATGCTTACATTATCTACTTCCCAAAATTGTTTTAGGGAAAGTGGTCTATAAAACTTAGTAGGGATAAGAAGTGGACTTAAAAAAATTTGATGTAGGGAACTTCCAGATGAGGTAATTCCCTCTGCTAAGGCACAATAGCACCTATTATTAGTACCAGGTAGGTAGGTGGCACAGTGAATAGAGTACTAGGTTTGGAATCAGGTAGACTCATCTTCCAGAGCTCATATCTGGTCTCAGATAATTACTATCTATGTGAACTTGGGCAAGGCACTTAACCATTTTTGTCTTAGTTTCTTCATTTGTAAATTAAGCTGGAGAAGGAAATGGCAAACTACTCCAGCATCTTTGCCAAGAAACCCAACATGGTATCACAAAGAACTGGAAAAGTTTGAAACAACTATTATTAGATTCATTCATCCAGGGAGCTAAGTGGTACAATGGATACAACATTGGGCTTGGACTCATGAAGATCTGAGTTCCAAAGTGGCCCTGATCATGACATTTAAATGAGATAATAATTGTAAAGGGCTTAGCACGTCTGACACAAAATAAATTCTAGCTAAATGGTAGGTTTTATTAATTCATTGAAGACAAGTTATTTCAGTGGTTTGAGGAATCTAGTGGACAAATTCCTTTCTGCTTTTTGGTAATTCTAGTCTTAGATAATTACCTGACATATCAAGACAGTATGTGACATATCAAGGATCATGTAGCATATGTTACAGTCAGGATTTGAAGGTGGGTTTCTCTGGCTCCAACATCAATTCTAGCCACTGTATTGTGCTTCCCTTAAATCTAATAAACAATATTAATTGCAATTATTATTCAGGTTGCATTTCAGTGAAGCCTGATTCTGCGGGAGAGACCACATTCTGCCCTAAGAGAAAAGGAAGTTCCTCTTTATATTAAGGTCTCAATTTGCTCAATAATAAGGCAAGGTGAGTAGAGTTCTGGCTTTAGAGTCAAAAGACCTCATTTAAGCCCTACCTCTGACACTAAATAACTATGTGACCACAGAAAAGCCTTAATCTCTCAGTATCCTCAGGAAATCACTAATACTAGAATTATGGAACAGTGGAGAGAAATTTCTCTATTATGAGGCTTTATAACTCAATGAAATCATGTTTCCTTCCCACATGAATGAATAAATGAATCAAATGATATCCAAATACTTCAAGGGGACCCAACCTATCTCCAGAAAAATGGCATCCTTACTTATTAGTTGTATGACCTTGGACAAGTCATTTAGTCCTATTTGCCTCAGTTCCTTATCTGTAAAATCAGCTGGATTAAGAAATGGCAAACCACTCCAGTATCTTTACCAATAAAACCACCATATGAGGTCACAAAAAAGTCAGACCTGAAAGAAACAGCATAACAACAACAGTTTGTATCAGTGGTTCCCAAACTTTTTTGGCCTACTGCCCCCTTTCCAGAAAAAATATTACTTAGTCCCCTGGAAATTAATTTAAAAAAATTTAATAGCAGTTAATGGGAAAGATAAATGCACCTGTAGCCATCACCGCTCTCCTGGATCGCTGCAGCACCCACCAGGGGGTGGTAGCACCCACTTTGGGAATCACTGGTTTACATGAAGGATCCAGCTTGCTCATCAGCATCAAATTCAGGAAGGGGATCTTGAAGCAAGACTTGAGGAAGGGGGAGAAGCAGTCAGAGCTTTGTTACAGAAAAGAAGTCTCAATGGAGGCAGATGGAGAATGAACGGGAAGCAGAATTTCTTTCAAGCAGGGAGACAGCTGAATTGCTGAGAAGAGATTAGAGCAGTAGGTAGGAGTGTGAAGAGTGATGGGTGATAAGAAAATGCAAATGCAGCAGCCAGGCTAAAGGGACTTACTATTGCACAGTATTGTAGAATAACAATCACTAATTGCTTTGCATACCCAGAAAAGGATTAAGGTTTAGGAAGCAATAAGCTTCTGTGTGATTTACAAAATCTAGAGGACATTCAGTGTCTTTACTTTGCGTAGTGCAGTCTGCTGATTTGGAGAGTTCTGGGGAGTTCTAGAGGGAGAAGAAGTAAAGTAGGAAAAAGACCTTATTTCCTGGGGAAGTATTTTGTGTCCCTCACTGGTAGCAGCAAGCACAATTTTGCTGTGGTTGAAGATTATTTTCCATCCTAAACTCTCAATCCATTCCTGGGCTCTAAGAAACACAATTAGATGTGCATGTATCCATTTGACAATGAGGATGTTCCAAATGGTGTTACTTTCAAACTTGCCATTTAAAATGAGGGCTTTGAGAACAGAAGATACTAAGGAAGATGAATAATTAATGTTTGCATAATGACAGCCTTGCCTGCAAGTCTGTTGGGGGAGACTGACAAGCTCCCACACATATAGAAACTGAGATATATCGCTAGGTTTTTCTTTTTCTTTTTTCCTCTCTCATTCTTTCCATATATAACCAGACGAACAAAACCTTCTAAAAATCCATTCTTGGCATTTTCATAACATGCCATTAGCTAGTCCCATGTGTCACAACAGGATAACTTTATATTACTAAGATTTCAAAGAATTCACTGGGAAAACCACTCTGGAAAGAATTGGGCCTTGTCATTTACAGCTAAACTCACACAGGTCTGGTGGAGGGGTCAATCTTTTGCAGAGTTAATGAAGTAACATGGACCTCCACCTACAGTTTACCATCACCTTGTCAGTTTGGTTTACTCCCCTGCCCATTTTTCCTTTAGTAAGTGAAGCTGTCAGAACTAAGAGTTTCATTTCTTTTTGTTCAAGCA
The DNA here is from genome assembly GCF_016433145.1 of Gracilinanus agilis. Taxonomy (NCBI): domain Eukaryota; kingdom Metazoa; phylum Chordata; class Mammalia; order Didelphimorphia; family Didelphidae; genus Gracilinanus; species Gracilinanus agilis. Next base: position 294,692,668 of record NC_058132.1, read on the forward strand.
CCTACTTTATATTCATCAAGTGAGTATGTGGCATTTTATGTCAAGAGAAACACATTTGCTGTCAGGAAGTGACCCAAAGGTAATAAACCATGAATTATCTTTAAAAACCTGGTAAAGGATTTGGAAGTTACAAAACAAGTCATAAAATAATTCCAGACACTATTTCCTACACAATATTTACTGAAGAAGACTAGATGATGGCAAGGTCATTTTATCATACCAATCAATGTGCTGCAATGGTAATTTCTTTTGTGATTTCTGTTCGTTTGTTTCTAAACTGGAGCAGAACCAATTTTGAGTGTAAGGTTTGGGAGATGAAGTGGGCCAGACTTCCCATTGTCAGAATAGTAACTAAAAACAAACACTCATTCAACAGCTGCTAAGAATGTTCCATATCATGTTAGAAACAAGAACTTCTTATTTCAAATAAAGAAAATGGAATAGATATAGATTATAATAAAACCAGTGAAATATTTTATGAGAGCAACATGGGAGAATAGATAGTCAGTCAATATTGGAGTCCTGAACACATGAGTTCCAGCTTTGAGACTTCCATATATTGGCTGACTATAAACAGGAAAAAGTCATTTAACCTCTCTATACTTCCAGCCAACTCTTTTAGACTATTAGTTACTCATAGTGGAATAATTAATCTTCCACAGGAGAGGGTTTGCAAATCAGGAGTTCACTACTCAGATCACAAGTCTCAATGTCTCATTCACACACATATATATGCTTGTATTGAAATTAATTATATGGAAAATTTTCTCCATTCACCACAACTTCTCCCAGTTTTAGCTTTATCTTTTTATTGTACTTTGTTAGATATTTGCCTAAAGTGTTTTAAGACAAAAATGTAGCAAGAAGACATTTTTTCCCCCATGGCCCTTCCATGAAAAATGGTATTAGTTATGTGTCATTTCAAATTATTGTAAGCCCTGGAAGACTACATCTCCCAGGACTCTCTCCACTTCCTTTGGGGGAGGTGTCAGGGAAAGTATAAAAGGGAACGTTTGGTGCCTTTTCACACTCTTGACCTTGGAGGCTGGCTGAGCTCTCTCGACTCTGAACTCTGCTCTCTACGGATAAGGGTCGGCTCTCCACCCTGGAAGCAGGGCTCTCTACCCTGAGACCCTGATCTCTCTCTTGGTGCCTTTTTCCCTTTCTTCCTACCTCCTAGTTTTCCCTAGACCTTTCCCTTTCTAATTAAAATAAAACCTAGCTATTCAAACCCTAAAGTTGCTCTCTGACCTTTTCATTAGGGTCTCTGATCAATTTCCCCTACCGGGGCTGCCCCTATCTTCCTTTCCCTTCCTCTACCTTCGTCTCTCCTTTCTCCCATCCATCCTACTTTCCTCCCTTCACTTTCAAGACACATTTTCCTGCACTTAATAGACAATGATGACCTTGTCTTCACATATGTCCAAGTTTGATGGAAGTGAAGGTGATGATTTGTGAATGCATGAATAAACAGCTTTGACTGAATCATCTTAAAGAAGGAAAAGTGAAGGATAAAAGTAAAGGAAGAAGAAAAGAAATAAGATAAAATTAAATGAGCTTTTTTTCTGTTTCTTTGAGCATGTCACTTGGTTATTCAATGACTTCGGTAACCATAACTTATAAGATTGGAGTTTATAGATGAGTTGGTCCTCTATACATGACATCACAGATCTTAAAAAAAAAACCAACATTTATAAAAAAAGAGAGAGATTAGGAGGAAAACATTTTGGAGAAAAAATACATAAAAGAAGGAAGCAGAAGAAGAGAGAAAACGAAAAAAGAAAGTACACAACAAATTATCAAAGATTTCAGAAGGTGGAGGAACCACTGAAAGATAGGCACATTTAAGTACCATTCATGGAACTAGGGATTGGTCTAATCATTATAAAAAAATTAATTATAGAATTATGCAAAAAAGTGAATGAAATATTTTGACAGAGATCTGCTGTAAGGAATATACTTTCAGGATGTCAAAGAAAGGGGAAAATTCATATATATGTTAAAATATTCTTAATAATATTTTTGTGTATAACATAAGACTAGAAACAAAGCCAATAATGGTTGGATGATTTATAAAATGTGATACATGAAAGTAGTAGAGAGATCTGGTTTTAAATCTCATGACCTAGAAACATGACTCTAGAAGGACAATACCTGGTCCCAGGAAGGAGGTGAAAAAATGCACTTTTCCCTAACAGTTTCACAAAACCACTTAGACATGAAGAATATCAGATTTTGTGAAACTGTTAGGTTTTTGTTGTCTTAAATCTTTCCTATAAGGAATAGCTCACTCTTTAGGAGAAAAGGGAGTACATATTCAGAATTGAAAATGATATAAAAATAAAGGTCATCAAATTAAAAAAAAAAACTTTAAAAAGGAAGAGGATTAGGAAGAAAAAATAAAATGAGAGAAGAATAAAAAATGGACAGGAGTGGGAGGAAAAGGAATGGGAGCAGGACAAAAGAGAGAATATCTTTAATGGGTCCATGTGAAAAGACTATTTTTTGGTCAGGGTTTCAAAGAAAAGAGGCTAGTGAGATGAATACTGCTTCTCTTATGACTCAAGAGATAATGGGAATTGAAGTTCTTTAACCCCTTACCACCACCTAACAGTTCATAAGGCAGCCTTGAAAATTATTTTTTAGAGTGTATAGCTATTGTATTTTATGTGCACACAGTCTGCTTAAAGGCTTCTTTTCCTGTTGTGGAATTCTTGTGTATTTAAAAACATATTTAGATTCAATGATAGATAATAATCATTGATGTTTTAATAACTTCTTTGTTGATAATTTAAGGGTATGAAATCTTCTATTATTAATTATATTTTCATACATAAAATTGATTTATATAATATGTCAGCATGAAAAGTTGCATATATAAAATTGATTTATATACTATACCAGCATGAGAGTGTTGGAAGATGATTATTACCTTTTTAAATTATTTTTTAAGAAAGAATTACTAAATAATCAATTGGGGAAAAGGTAAAATGAATGTATCACAAAATCTTTTGTCTCTCAGTCCACAGTCCCCAAGTACTTCGAGTTGGTGTATTGGAAAAAGCTATGCTCTGAGATTCAGAAAGAAATGAGATAAAATCCCATTTGTGACATCTCAATGACCTTGGATCTTCACTTTACTCTATGGGACCAAGTTTCTTCCTTTGTAAAATGAGAATTTTGGATTGATGGCTTCTACAATTCATTTCACCTCTAAAACTATCATTTATGAATAACTACCAGTATGCTATAAGCTCAAACAGATCACATGGGAGTAAACATTCCTTGTGTTGCTGACATTTGGAAAAATGTAAATGAAATCACTGAAAAACATTTTTAAGAATTAAATTTAAGAAGCATTTCAAGGTATTGGGTATTGTTTTTAAGTAATGAAACTAATACTATTCAAAAGAGAATATTAGGGCAGCATATCTATAAAATAAAAAAAATGGTTTCATACTGAAGGAATGATCAGAAGTGATTAAATCATGTGACCAGAAAAAACCCCAGGAAGAAAGGGTGTTAAGCAACAATGATCTGTATCAATTCTATTCACATATATATGTTCCATGCTTGTATATTCTCCTTATACTTACCACCATCTGTTATAGTTCATTTGGGACTTAAAGGGAGTTTTGCAGAATAATTAGGCTATCTGTTCTATGCTGAAAAAAAATAGACTTTTATTTAACAATTTATGAAAAAGACTTATGGAGAGATACACAAATCTGGTAGCAAGCACATAAGTCAATGGCAACATATAGAAAGATATTAAGCTAGACCCCCTTTCTCAAAACTAGGGCAATAGCTACCAGGAAGGGGCAAGGAGAAGTTAGAGAAAGGATACAACTGGAGAAGTTGACAGAGTCCTAATATATTGGGGATTGGGTAGGAGGATCAGGCAATCCTCAGTGACTATAGTTCTTACCTAGTTAGATGGGTGGATCTCTTTCCAAAGTCCACTGAAATCACAGTTAAGGTGTGTTGAAAATGACCAGAGGCATTAGAAATGGTTCTTCTGATTTGTTTATCAACTATGAAATTCCAGGCAGGAGATAATTAACTAAATTTTTATAAGAGATGGAAATTCCTAGCATGGAAAGTTGAGGCATAGAATATTCTAGAAAAGGAGAGGGTACAATGAAGAAGAAAGGGATATAGCTATAGCAAAGTGAACCTGAGACAAAAATGCCCTCTATTGTCATTAGTTCCTATATTTGACAAGACATTGAGGGACAAGTTTGTAACTGAAGAAGAAGTCAAAAGAAAGCAAGGCCCTCATTCTTCAAAAGAGTTTCTAATCAATTTGGAATGATAATAGTATAGAAATTTATCCATCATTTGTAATATAAATAAGTCTCTTCCTATGATGTTAGTTCCAGTACTAGTGGTTAAAGTGGAAAAGTCATTGGCCCACAAGTCAGAGTACTTGAGTTCAAATTCTATCTCTGGTGTTTCTACCTGCATGAACTTGGCAAGTATATTTCCCTAGAATCCAGTTCTCTCATCTATAAAATAAGGCATTGGAATAGATGGTCTTTGATGGACTTTCCTAAGCTATAATGCTATGACACTGTAATTATAGATTGGAAAAGTGTTTCTGTAGCATTCCCAAGAATCACCAGAACAATGTCTACATTGTATCCCTTGGTGGGATGTGTAGGCACTTCCACTTTCTCACAAAAAAGTTGTTTTCCTGGTTGGGCCACTCCATGGTAATTTTGAACTTTTTCTTCCCTATTAGCTTCTTGTCCACTTTTGCTTAACACAATTAACTAATCCTAACAGAGAATTATATAAAATGCTTATTAATAAGCTTTTAAAGATATAGCATTCTATACATTTAAAACAACATTCAAAAATGAACATGAACATATTCATTTAGGATTGAAATTTATTTTAAAGCTTTTCCCTTACTGTTAGCAATATCCTGGAAAATATGGATTCAAGCTCATATATATATACGGCAGAAGAACAAGTTTTGTTAAAGAACAGAGACTTCTGTCTCTGTGAGACACTGAATTTTGCATTACACCTCTCAGAACTGACTGTTCTTGGCTTCTCTTTTAGATTGAGCTACACTTATCTTATTTATTAAGGAGGGGAAGGAGGTAAAATGGGTAGTTTCTCCCCTCTTTTCTAGTTATGCAAAAACCTTAGCAATCAAGGAATTAGAAAGAATGGTGATATGAATTAGATACTTGGATTTTGTCTTATGTCCTTATTTCTTATTTATTTTATCATTTAATCTGCTAAATTATGTGTCTGACTCTTCCTTATTTTGGGATCAATCTTTTTCAGAATCCTAGGATATCTCTCCTTTTCTTTTTATGGAAGACTGAAAAGGATAAAATGGACTCATGTATGGAAGCACCATGGGGGGAAAACCATATTACTTTACTTTGGTTTTCAAGACAAGCCAGACAAATGTGCCAACAACCTGCCCAGAGAAAGCTTTCAGTACTCTCAGCATCCTTTCTAATGATACTTAAGGCATTTTTGTAAGATAGTCCCTAGAAATGATTTTTTTTTGACATTTATAACCAGTTTTGAATTCAATGAAGAAAAAAAGGGTTACATGAGAAATTCTTTTTTCTCAATTCTGAAGATTAATGACTTTCAAAACTTTGGTTTGTGCCATTTTGAAAAACTTATTCTGAAAAAGCAGATACAGAGGTTCCCTCTTTTAAAACTAGGTTCTGTGATTTCAGTGATATACAGAGACCTTGATGAGAAACTTTCTCTATCAGTTCATGTTGACAACATCTGTTCAAATTATAGACTTAAAGAGTTTCCTGGGGGTTCTAACTTACTCATTGTCATGTAGGTTGTATGTAGCTGAGGCAGAACACAGGTCTTCCTGAAGCTGAGGTCAGCTCACTATGTACTAAGCCATGATTCCTTTCAAATATATTTATAATAAATTAAGGTAGACAGTTGGTTTTTTATCTTAAGGCCTTTCATGATTTCTCATACTAAGAATCTTAGCAATCTGTTTCAAAGGTAAGAGAATACTCAAACAAAACAAATAAAAACATGAAGTGAGAAAATTAATGATAAAAGGTACATAGCATGGTCAGAGAATCTTTCCACAGTAGGTTTCAAAGTAAAATTTCACTCAATCATGTATATCAAAAAGACAATAAACAATCTCTCATAATCACTACTACCAGCAGCAGAGACTCTAAGATTATTTGGGGAACCATGGCCAGTATATCTGTGTGAAGGGACATTGGGGGTAGTTAGGAATTTTACACATTCAAATTCATTTTGCCAGGTAATACCAATTTCTCAGAAGCTATTCTGAAAGGAACATGGTCTGAATATTTTTATCCACCGTGGACTGCTGTTTTCTCTCTTTCCACAATCATGTGACAATACGGGTTTGGGAATGTATATAACACAATGCAAAATCTTTCTTAATTCTCGAATTTTTAGAATTAGCTTGTTCTTACACAACCAGATGCAAAGCTAATAGACATTTCTTTCTATGTGGAAGAGAAAAGAAAGAATATCACTAAGCCCTAGCTCAAAGACCTATATTCAAGTCTCTTTGTAATCTGCTCTATTTCTAAGGAATTTTTCTTGGGGTACAAATAAGTTTACATTTCCCTTACTTCGAAAGAAGTAACAGAGCTGGCTTTTTTATATCAAGGAATTTGGGATGGGTGAAAATGAATTTCCTGAGAAAGAACTTGTATGAGAACTAAGTACTCTTGATAACCCCACTGTTTATTGGAACTTCCTCCTACAATAACTAGATCTATGGTTTCTTTGGTATAGGAACTTCCTCCATCTACTTTGATCACACATTATTTGTATTTGAGAGTCTCAGTCAATTTCCCAAGGCACCTGAGCAGTTTAAGTGACTTGCCCATGATTACCTAGTTATCAAATGTCAAAGGAAAGATTTGAACTCTGGTCTGATTCTATTCAAGAACTTTACCAGGCATAAGGATAAGTAATGGTTCTGTATATCTTTAGTATATGAAGCTCTTAAGTAAGGATATTCATTTATCAATAAAGTTTGGCATACTCACTACAACTTATATTCTTAGAACAAGGAGAGATGAAGTGACTTACCCATAGTCATTCAACCTTGTTGTGTCAGAGACAGGACATAGACTCATTTCTTCCTTTCCTCTTGATCAGCTCTCTACCCACTATGCCATGCTCCCTTTCCACATATATTCATACATTATGAATATTTATTTATGGCAGCAGGGCAAAGGAGAGTTAGGGCAAAGTTATATTCTCAGTGTCTAACAAGTAGAAGAAGCTTGAGTTATAAAACCACCAAATAAATTAACCATTATATCTAAACAGATCTGCCAGAGGGTAGGATTTTCATTTAGTGGCAAATACAATTAAGCAGACATCCAATTTGATGCAAATAAAATCCTCCATATATTTGGTGGTGTCTTTACACCGATATAAATTGCAACAGGAAGCAATTTGTATAAATCACTATTATTCTAGAGAGAGATATATAGAGAAAGCAAATCTAATGTGACAGATGTTATAAACGTCGTCATTATGGCTTTTCATCTCAATTCAAACTGTTCATAGACTTCCTCCACTGATTGTATTAACTAGGGGATTGTAACATCTCCTGTCCTGGCAGGCAGCAGCTTTGTCATGCAGCAAATGTGCTCAGTTGTGTTTAGGATCTTCATTTTGCCATTTATAAAGATGGCACAATATGGTAGTCAAAGTAAAGGGCATCCAGACTGAACCTGTGTGCCTGATCCTTGGGATTAAAAAAACAAAAACAAAAGCCTAGGTTAGATGAAAACTCTAACAAGCATAAGAATGGCCAGGAATGTTAATGAAGAATGTTGGGGTAGATCAGACAGGTGTCTAATAGGTTGTGGCTATTGAAGTTTGGTGTAACTGTTTTGGGGCCCATGTAAGGATAACTTCTGGAGACAGATGTAAAAAAAAAACCCAAAAAACCTCTATTTAATAAAGATTGGAAAAGGTTGGAGGAAAGGTAAGGAAAGGTAACAAAGGTTGAGGATTAGGATTGATTCCCTAATCTTAAAGGGGTCTAAGCTTTTTCCCATACCACTAGCCTGCAAAGGCTTGCTTCCTGCTTGAGGAATTTGTGTCTCCTTAAAAACCTCCTTAAAATTCAGCCACATAAGTAAGTTTACTGTCTCCTTAGATCTCCTTCAGCTTTAAATCAGTTCGGTTATTCACTTCTCTGCCCATTGCTTGTCCTTCTGGGCCTAGCTAGGTTTCCCAACCTAAGCAGGCCACAAAATGGTTTGGACCTCTCAGCAGCTGCATAGAGGGAAAACAGTTTCTCTTTCTCTTTTCTGTTGCTTTCCCACACAAACTTATTCCAGAAATTCAAACCTTTTCTCCTCCTTCACCTGCCACTGGATTTTTCAGTGTTCCAGGGAACAGAAACACCAACCTTCTCCTAGGGAAAAAACCTTCAGGAGTCTGTTGGCAGTTGGAAAAAGCCCCAACTGACTCTGACTACACAGAATGCCAATAGGAACCCTTTCCAAGATTCTGTTGGGCCTTAAAGAAAACTTACCCACTATTATTTACCATGTCTTTAGCTGCTAAAATCCCAATGACTCCAAATGGTCCTCATTATCCCTATGGCTTAATTAATCCTAATAATTCCAAACTGTTGAAGCAAAATAATTCCATGTAAATGCATTAATAGATTTTTTATTTTGTCAGTTCAACATCAAAATTATTTTTCTAAGACAAACCAGTGATTCGTTCATGCCTATGCTTCATATCCCAGTTGTACTTCCTGTGGGAACATAGGAATATGATTTGATTTTGCTGAGCCTTAATTTCCCCTTCTATAAAAAAAGGCTATCAACCACCACAGAAGAAATTGATGAAATCTGAATGCAGATGGAAATACCATTTTTTAAACTTCATTCGTCCCGTGAAATTTCCTCTAATGTTATGTGTCTTCTTTTATATTATGATGAATATGGAAATATTTATTATATGACTACTTACCACCTTAGGGAAGGAGGTGAGGTAGTAGGGAGAGAACATGGATTAAAAAATGTCAGAAAATAATTATTGAAAATAGCATCAACATGTAATGTGCAAAAAATTAAATTAAAATTAAAAAAACAGTCATCTGTTTAGACCTTATCTTGCTATATAGTGTGTAATGTTGGTCTATACCTATTTTCTGCCAAATTGCTTTCCAGTTTTCCCAGCAATTTTGGTCAAATTTTGAATACTTATTCCCATAATATAGATATTTGTGTTTATTAGATATTAAATTACTATGGTAATTTATCATGTGCTTTGAGGACTTAAACTATTTCTCTGATCTACTCAGATTCTTAGCCAATTCCAGATTGTTTTGAGGATTATTGGTTTGTAATATAATTTAAAATATGGAATTGGTAGGCCACCTTCCTTTATTTTTAAATAATTGATTCCCTTGATATTCTTGATCTGTTCTTTCAGATGAATTTTGTTATTTTTTCCAGTTCTATAAAATAATTCTTTTGTAGTTTGATTGATATGGCACTGAACAAGTAAATAATCTTAAATAGAATTGTTATTTTTATTATATTGGCATGAGCAATAAGTATTTCTCCAGTTGCTTAGATATATCTTTATTAATATGAAAGTATGTTGTAACTGTGTTTGTAGGGCAGGTAGACTTCCAAGTATTTTAAATTGTCTGCAGTTATTTTATAAATTTTTATTTTTTATTTTAAAATATTTTTCCATGTTTCCATGATTCATATTCTTTCCCTCCTTTTCCCTCCTCCCTCCCAGAGCCAACAAGCAATTCTACTGGGTTGTATAAATGTTATTACTTGATACCCATTTCCATATGATTAATTTTTTTGCTTAGAGCAGTCTTTTAAAGCCTAAACCCCAAATCACATACCCATATATACATGTGATAAGTGATGTCATATGTTCTTTTTTTTCTGCAGTTATTTTAAATGGAATTTCTTGTTCTACCTCTTACTGCTGGGTTTTGTTGGTAGTGTAAGAATTAATTAGTTAATTTAGTTAATTAGAGAATAAGGTTCCTTAAAAGAAACTCTCCAGCCCAGAGAAAGAAGTTTTGAAAGGTTACCTTAAGATCAAGCTAGAATTTTCTTGGAGGTTCTTTAAGAGAATTTCCAATGATCCTTTGGTGGGAATGTTGTAAGTTAACTGCTACTCTTGGGTTGCTTCTCTCAAGAGTAAGGAGGTGAAAGATTTCCCTTCGATTTCATGTAGAAGATTTTAGAGATAGTTGGTCTGGAAAAATATCTTGAATATTGAGAGCAACTGCTGAAGAGTCAGCAGCCTGTGATTTGACAGAGAAAGAGACCTTTACTGTGTGTATGTGTTTCTCTCTGCTTCAAAAGTATGTCTTTTAGATAGTATACTGTAGGAATCTGTTTTTTTTTTATCTAATCTGCTATCCATTTCCATTTTATGGGTAAGGTCATCTCATTTACATTTACAGATATGATAATTGTGTATTTCACTCCATTCTATTTTTACCCTGTTTATTCTTCTATTCTCTCTCCTTTTATGGTCTCCATCCCAATAAGTGATTTACTTTTTAATATAGAAATCTTTACCTTCCATCTTAGAATCACTACTGGTGTATTGGTTCCATGACAGAAATGTGATAAGGACTAGGCAATGGGGGTTGAAATGATTTGCCTAGGGTCACAGAGCAAGGAAGTGTCTGAGATCAGTTTTTAATCAAGGACTTTATGTCTCTAAGTCTGGTTTTTAATCCACTGAGCCACCTAGCTTCTCCCAAGTAGTTTACTTTTGAGCACTATCCACCCAAACCTGTCTTCTCATCTCTCAGTCTATCCTCCCTTTCTCTTATCCCTGACCTTTTTAGTTCCCTATGATTTCTATATCCAACTGATTGTTTATGTTATTCCTCTTTAAGCCAAATCTGATGAGAGTAATGTTCCAGCATTTCCCACAACCCCTCTTCTACCTCTTATTTTCATAACTCTTTTGTGTATCTTTTATTTGAGGTAATTCACACACTCTGTTTCTCTTTTCCTTCTCCCAGTGCAGTTCTCTTTTTCATGTCTTAATTTCATTTTTTTCTATACTATGCCATTGTACTTATTTCACACCCACACCATTTTTTGTATGTTCCTTCTAATTGCCCTAATATTGATATAGTTCCTAAGAGTTACAAATATTATCTTTCCATGTAAGAATATAAACACTTCGTCCTTATTTAATCCCTCACAATTTCTTTTTTCCTGTTTACCTGCTTATGTTTCACCTGAGTATTCTAGTTGGATGTCTAATTTTTCTATGCAGTTCTGATCTTTTCATTAAGAATGTTTGAAAGTTCTCAATTTTATTAAATATTCATTTTTTCCCTGAAGGATTTTACTCATTTTTGCTGGTTAAGCAATTTTTGGTTGTAATCCTGTCTTCTTTGTCTGCCGGAATATGATATCCTAGTCCTCTTATCTTTTTTTTTTTTTTTTTTTTTTAATTTTAAACCCTTAATTTCTGTATATTGACTTATAGGTGGAAGAGTGGTAAGGGTAGGCAATGGGGGTCAAGTGACTTGCCCAGGGTCACACAGCTGAGAAGTGTCTGAGGCCGGATTTGAACCTAGGACCTCCAGTCTCTAGGCATGGCTCTCAATCCACTGAGCTACCCAACTGCCCCCTCCTCTTATCTTTTAATAAGCAGTTAAATCTTATTATCCATATTGTAGTTCCACGATATCTGAATTATTTCTTTCTGGCTGTTTACAGTACCTGGAGACTCTCCAATTTATCTACAATGTTCCTGGAATTTCCATTTTGTGGTCTCTTTTTGAAGATGATTTACGAATCCTTTCCATTTCTATTTTACACTCTGATGCTGGGATATCAAGGTTGTTTTCTTTGATAATTTCTTGAAATATGATTTTTAGGTTTTTTTTATTGATCATGACATTGAGGTATTCTAATAATTCTTAAATTATCTCTCCTTGATCTATTTTTCAGGTCTATTGTTTATTCATTGAGAAATTTCACATTTTCTTCTATTTTTTCATTCTTTTGATTTTCTTTGATAGTTTCTTGATGTCTCATGGAATCATTAATTTCTATTTGACCAATTTTAATTTTTAAGGAATTTTCTTTTTTTAAACATTTATTAATATTTATTTTTTAGAAAAGTTAACATGGTTACATAATTCATGCTCTTACTTTCCCCTTCACCCCCCGAGCTCTCCTCCACCATGGCTGATGCGTATTTCTACTGGTTTTAACATGTGTCATTGATCAAGACCTATTTCCAAATTGTTGATAGTTGCATTGGTGTGGTAGTTTCCAGTCTATATCCTCAATCATGTCCGCCTCAACTCATGTGTTCAAGCAGTTGCTTTTCTTCTGTTTCCACCCCTATAGTTCTTCCTCTGAATGTGGGTAGCATTCTTTACCATAAATCCCTCAGAATTATCCTGGGTCATTGCATTGCTGATAGTACAGAAGTCCATTATATTCTATTTTACCACAGTGTATTGGTCTCTGAGTACAATGTTCTTCTGGCTCTACTCCTTTCACTCTGTATCAATTCCTGCAGGTCTTTCCAGTTCATATGAAATTCCTCCAGTTTATTATTCCTTTGAGCACAATAGTATTCCATCACCAGCATACACCACAATTTGTTCAGCCATTCCCCAATTGAAGGATATACCCTCATTTTCCCTCCTTATATTCAAGTCATTCACCCATTCTGAATTTATCTTGATGTAGGGTGTGAGATGTTGATCTAAACCTAATCTCTCCCATATTGTTTTCCAAATTTCCCAACAGTTTTTGTCAAATAGTGGATTTTTGTCCCAAAAGTTGGACTCTTTTGGTTTATCATACACTGTCTTGCTGATGTCACTTAACCCAAGTCTATTCCACTGATCCTCCCTTCTGTCTCTTAGCCAGTATCATACCGTTTTGATGACCACTGCTTTATAGTACAGTTTAATATCTAGTACTGCTAGGCCACCTTTCTTCATGTTTTTTTCATTATTTCCCTTGATATTCTTGATCTTTTGTTATTCCAAATGAACTTCATTATCATTTTTCCTAATTCAGTAAAAAACTTTTTTGGTAGTTTGATAGATATGATGCTAAATAGGTAAATTAATTTGGGTAGAATGGTCACTTTTATTATATTAGCTTGTCCTACCCCTGAGTAATCAATGGTTTTCCAATTGTTTAGATCTAGTTTTAATTGTTTGGAAAGTGTTTTGTAGTTCCATTTGTATAATTCCTATGTTTGTTTTGGTAGATAGATTTCTAAGTATATATATTGTCTAGGGTGATTTTAAATGGCGTTTCTCTTTCTACCTCTTGCTGCTGTGATGTGTTGGAAATATATAGAAATGCTGATGATTTATGTGCATTTATTTTGTATCCTGCAACTTTGCTAAAGTTGTTGATTATTTCTACGAGCTTCTTAGTTCATTCTCTATTGAGATAATCATGTGATTTTTGTTTGTTAGATTGTTGATATGGTTAATTATGTGGATGGTTTTCCTAATGTTGAATCATCCTCGCATTCCTGGTATAAATCCCACCTGATCATGGTGGATGATCCTCTTGATCACTTGCTGGAGTTTCTTTTCTAGTATTCTATTTAAGATTTTTGCATCTATATTCATTAGGGAGATTGGTCTGTAGTTTTCTTTCTCTGTTTTTGATCTCCCTGGCTTTGGAATCAGTACCATATTTGTGTCATAAAAGGAATTTGGTAGGACTCCTTCTTTGCTTATTTTATCAAATAATCTGTATAGTATTGGGATTAGTTTCTCTTTGAATGTCTGATAGAATTCACTTGTGAATCCATCAGGCCCTGGCGATTTTTTCTTAGGGAGTTCTTTGATGGCTTTTTCAATTTCTTTTTCTGATATGGGATTATTTAGGTATTCTATTTCTTCTGTTGTTAATCTAGGCAATTTGTATTTTTGTAAATATTCACCCATATCTCCTAAATTGTTATATTTATTGCCAAATAATTGGGCAAAATAGTTTTTAATGATTGCCTGAATTTCCCCTTCATTTAGGTGAGGTCTCCCTTTTCATCTTTGATATTGTTAATTGGTTTTCTTCTTTCCTTTTTTTATTAGATTGACCAATACTTTGTCTATTTTATCTGTTTTTTCCAAAATACTAGCTTCTAGTCTTATTTATTAATTCAATAGTTCTCAATTTTATTAATTTCTCCCTTGATTTTTAGTATTTCTAATTTAGATTTCATCCGAGGATTTTTAAATTGCTTGCTTTCTAATTTTTTAAGTTGCATGCCCAATTCACTAATCTCTGCCCTCCCTAATTTGTTAATGTATGCATTCAAGGATATAAATTTCCCCCTGAGTACTGCCTTGGCTGCATCCCACAGAGTTCGGTAGAATGTTTCGTCATTGTCATTCTCTTCAATGAAATTGTTGATTGTTTCTATGATTTCTTCTTTGACTAGCTAGTTTTGGAGAATCATATTATTTAATTTCCAATTAGTTTTTGATTTGCCTGTCCAGGTGCCCTTACTAATTATTATTCTTATTGCATTATTATCTGAGAAGGTTACATTTATTATTTCTTCTCTTTTGTATTTGTTTGCAATGTTTCTATGCCCTATTACATGGTTAATCTGTGAATGTACCATGTGCAGCTGAAAAGAAGGTGTATTCCTCCCCACTCCCCTGCACCCCTTGGTTTATCCCTCCTGACTTTCTCAGTAGGGTTAGATAGAGTTTTATATCCCAATGGATATAGGTACTCTTCCCTCTCAGGGTTAATTACACTAAGAGTAAGTGTTTTGTAGTTGCGTTTGTATAATTCCTATGTTTGTTTTGGTAGATAGATTCCTAAGTATCCTATATTATCTAGGGTGATTTTAAATGGTGTTTCTCTTTCTACTTCTTGCTGCTCTAGTGTGTTGGAAATGTATAGAAATGCTGATGATTTATGTGCATTTATTTTGTATCCTGCAACTTTGCTAAAGTTGTTGATTATTTCTACAAGCTTCTTAGTTGATTCTCTAGGATTTTTTAAGTAGACCATCATATCATCTGCAAAGAGTGATAGCTTACTCTCCTCCTTGCCTATTTTGATACTTCAATTTCTTTTTCTTCTCTAATTGCAACTGCTAGTGTTTCTAGTACTATATTGAATAATAGAGGTGATAATGGGCATCATTTTTTTACTCCTGATCTTATTGGGAAGGCTTCTAATTTATCCCCATTGCATATGATGTTTGTTGATGGTTTTAGGTATATACTGTTTATTATTTTTAGGAAAGGTCCTTCTATTCCTATACTTTTCAGTGTTTTCAATAGGAATGGATGCTGTATTTTGTCAAAGGCTTTTTCAGCATCTATTGAGATGATCATGTGATTTTTGTTTGTTAGACTGTTGATATGGTCAATTATGTGGATGGTTTTCCTAATGTTGAACCAACCTTGCATTCCTGGTATAAATCCCACCTGATCGTGGTGAATGATCTTCTTAATTACTTGCTGGAGTCTCTTTGCTAGTATTCTATTTAAGATTTTTGCATCTATGTTCATTAGGGAGATTGGTCTATAGTTTTCTTTCTCTGTTTTTGGTCTACCTGGCTTTGGAATCAGTACCATATTTGTGTCATAAAAGGAATTTGGTAGGACTCCTTCTTTGCTTATCATATCAAATAATTTGTATAGTATTGGGATTAGTTGCTCTTTGAATGTCTGATAGAATTCACTTGTGAATCCATCAGGCCCTGGTGATTTTTTC